>NC_090656.1:204464422-204764422 GCF_040937935.1 Hyperolius riggenbachi
GCAGAAAAGAGCAACAAACACAAAGCGAGAGCAAAAAAAAAAACCACAAGTGTGGTTTGTTTATTCTTAACCCGACTCAATTATTTTATATGACGTGTAACAGAGCGCTAAAGAGGTGCTGAGTGTGACTTTTGTCTCCGCAGACGTAAGCATGCATCGTCCCTGCGCTGAGAAACCTACAGGTGGGGAGCCCCCAATATTCCCTGCTTTGCAAATAATCCAAACGGAGCTAATGACTTAACTCACAAGTCCTCTCTCCATGGGGCTGATTCACAAAGCTATTCTGTTGTATTATCTCACAATTTGGCCCAAAGGCAATTCACTTTTTCACCTGAGTTATCTCCAAGGAGATCATTTTCCTCTTCTCTTTAAACTAACTTTTCAGCATTTTACAACTAAAAAAGTACCTAAAAGTTGGTGAGAAAGTACTATCAACATTTATTTTGAGTATTTCCTTGCTCGCTGGTGGCTTAAAAGGTTGTGAAAATAACACATCGGAGAAAACCCAGGAGAAAAAGTGAATTGCATATGGGCCTTTATCTCTCCTTAAATGACTTAACTCATGGTTTATCTCTCCTTATCCAACTTAACTCATGGTTTATCTCTCCTTATCCAACTTAACTCATGGTTTATTTCTCCTTAAAGGGGCACTACAGCGAAAAACTGTAAAATTTAAAATATGTGCACACATAGACAAATAAGAAGTACATTTTTTTCCAGAGTAAAATGAGCCATAAATTACTTTTCTCCTATGTTGCTGTCACTTGCAGTAAGTAGTAGAAATCTGAAAGAAGTGACAGGTTTTGGACTAGTCTATCTCTTCATAGGGGATTTTCAGCAAGGCTTTTATTCTTTATAAAGATATTCCCTACAAGGGATTGAAACAGTGATGCTGGCCAGCTTCCCTGCTCGCTACACAGTTTTTTGGCAGTTGGACAGAGCAACTGCCATTCACTAAGTACTTTTGAAAATAAATACTTACTTGAGAATCCCCTATAAAAGAGATGGACTAGTCCAAAACCTGTCACTTCTGTCAAATTTCTACTACTTACTGTAAGTGACAGCAATATAGGAGAAGAGTAATTTATGGCTCATTTTACTCTGGAAAAAATGTACTTCTTATTTGTATATGTTTGCACATATTTTACATTTTACAGTTTTTCGCTGTAGTGCCCCTTTAACTGACTTAACTCATGGTTTATCTCTCCTTAACTGACTTAACTTATGGGTTATATCTCCTTAACTGGCAACTCATGGTTTATCTCTCCTTAACTGACTTATTTCATGGATTATCTCTCCTTAACTGACTTAACTTATGGGTTATATCTCCTTAACTGGCAACTCATGGTTTATCTCACCTTATCTAACTTAACTCATGGATTACCTATCCTTAACTGGCTTAAACCATGGTTTATCGCTCCTTAAATGACTTCACTCATGGTTTATCTCTCCTTATGTAACTTTACTCATGGTTTATTTCTCCTTAACTAACTTGTGGTTTATCTCTCCTTAAATGGCTTAACTCATGGTTTATCTCCTTATCTGACTTAAATTTCCATTAAAATAAAGTCAACAATTTTTCAAATATTTGTTTTATTTAGTTCTTAATTGTACTTTGAAAAAAATTGAGTACAGGTAAATGAAACTTGACACGTGGACATTTCATGTTTGCCACTTGTCATAAGGAGGCGCTCCTAAGCTCATACTAATAGCCCAAAAGTCATTGGTGTATGCCTTACAGCGAGATCAGGTTACAGAGAATAATCAGGGGTGCATCAGAAAGTGTCTCATTGAATCTACTGCTGAGACATGTCAAAAACCAGTGAGGCTTTGCAAACAGTGTGCTATGGCACCAGCCTGTGTTATATGTTCCTGTTAAAGTGGACCTGAACTCTTGCGTAGGACAGTTTGCACAGGAGAGTTTAGACTGTCTAATTTCCCCTCATCTGTAACTAATCATAACTGTAATTTGATCTCTCAGCTGAGTCAACTGTCTGTCTCACCAGAGCAGCTAATTTGTAAACATAGGATGTTAACCCTATGTCTGCTTCCATGAAAGCGGGAAGTAGGCACGCTGCACATGTATTGCTGGATTTGTATCAGCTGTAACAAAGAAATATTCTTCTGTAAAGGTTATTATGCTGTTGTGTATCTTTTAGAGCAGAGAGGAAGTTCTGAGTTGAGGTCCACTTTAACGATGGATTCAATGCATCTAATAAATCAAATATAAAATATCAGTATTTAAACTTTGGCGCATCTGAAAAAAGGTTTTAACAGACCGTTGTGAGAATGTACAGGTGTATAGAAATACACTCACACACATATACAAACACTGTACACACAGGTAAATACACATACATACAGACATATAGATACATACACACACTGAACACAAGTACAGGCATACAAACGCACTATACGCACACTGTATACAAACGCACTATACGCACACTGTATACAAACGCACTATACGCACACTGTATACAAACACACTATACGCACACTGTATACAAACGCACTATACGCACACTGTATACAAACGCACTATACGCACACTGTATACAAACGCACTATACGCACACTGTATACAAACGCACTATACGCACACTGTATACAAACGCACTATACGCACACTGTATACAAACACACTATACGCACACTGTATACAAACGCACTATACGCACACTGTATACAAACGCACTATACGCACACTGTATACAAACGCACTATACGCACACTGTATACAAACACACTATACGCACACTGTATACAAACACACTATACGCACACTGTATACAAACACACTATACGCACACTGTATACAAACACACTATATGCACACTGTATACAAACACACTATACGCACACTGTATACAAACACACTATACGCACACTGTATACAAACACACTATATGCACACTGTATACAAACACACTATACGTACACTGTATACAAACACACTATACGCACACTGTATACAAACGCACTATAAGCACACTGTATACAAACACACTATACGCACACTGTATACAAACACACTATACGCACACTGTATACAAACACACTATACGCACACTGTATACAAACACACTATACGCACACTGTATACAAACACACTATACGCACACTGTATACAAACACACTATATGCACACTGTATACAAACACACTATACGCACACTGTATACAAACGCACTATACGCACACTGTATACAAACGCACTATACGCACACTGTATACAAACGCACTATACGCACACTGTATACAAACACACTATACGCACACTGTATACAAACGCACTATACGCACACTGTATACAAACGCACTATACGCACACTGTATACAAACACACTATACGCACACTGTATACAAACACACTATATGCACACTGTATACAAACACACTATACGCACACTGTATACAAACACACTATACGCACACTGTATACAAACACACTATACGCACACTGTATACAAACACACTATATGCACACTGTATACAAACACACTATACGCACACTGTATACAAACACACTATACGCACACTGTATACAAACACACTATATGCACACTGTATACAAACACACTATACGTACACTGTATACAAACACACTATACGCACACTGTATACAAACGCACTATAAGCACACTGTATACAAACACACTATACGCACACTGTATACAAACACACTATACGCACACTGTATACAAACACACTATACGCACACTGTATACAAACACACTATACGCACACTGTATACAAACACACTATACGCACACTGTATACAAACACACTATATGCACACTGTATACAAACACACTATACGCACACTGTATACAAACGCACTATACGCACACTGTATACAAACGCACTATACGCACACTGTATACAAACGCACTATACGCACACTGTATACAAACGCACTATACGCACACTGTATACAAACGCACTATACGCACACTGTATACAAACGCACTATACGCACACTGTATACAAACACACTATACGCACACTGTATACAAACACACTATACGCACACTGTATACAAACACACTATACGCACACTGTATACAAACACACTATACGCACACTGTATACAAACACACTATACGCACACTGTATACAAACACACTATACGCACACTGTATACAAACACACTATACGCACACTGTATACAAACACACTATACGCACACTGTATACAAACGCACTATACGCACACTGTATACAAACGCACTATACGCACACTGTATACAAACACACTATACGCACACTGTATACAAACACACTATACGCACACTGTATACAAACGCACTATACGCACACTGTATACAAACGCACTATACGCACACTGTATACAAACGCACTATACGCACACTGTATACAAACGCACTATACGCACACTGTATACAAACACACTATACGCACACTGCATACAAACGCACTATACGCACACTGTATACAAACACACTATACGCACACTGCATACAAACACACTATACGCACACTGCATACAAACACACTATACGCACACTGTATACAAACGCACTATACGCACACTGTATACAAACGCACTATACGCACACTGCATACAAACACACTATACGCACACTGCATACAAACACACTATACGCACACTGTATACAAACACACTATACGCACACTGTATACAAACACACTATACGCACACTGCATACAAACACACTATACGCACACTGCATACAAACACACTATACGCACACTGTATACAAACACACTATACGCACACTGTATACAAACACACTATACGCACACTGTATACAAACACACTATACGCACACTGTATACAAACACACTATACGCACACTGTATACAAACACACTATACGCACACTGCATACAAACACACTATACGCACACTGCATACAAACACACTATACGCACACTGTATACAAACACACTATACGCACACTGTATACAAACACACTATACGCACACTGTATACAAACACACTATACGCACACTGTATACAAACGCACTATACGCACACTGTATACAAACACACTATACGCACACTGTATACAAACACACTATATGCACACTGTATACAAACACACTATACGCACACTGTATACAAACACACTATACGCACACTGTATACAAACACACTATACGCACACTGTATACAAACACACTATACGCACACTGTATACAAACACACTATACGCACACTGTATACAAACACACTATACGCACACTGTATACAAACACACTATACGCACACTGTATACAAACACACTATACGCACACTGTATACAAACACACTATACGCACACTGTATACAAACACACTATACGCACACTGTATACAAACACACTATACGCACACTGTATACAAACGCACTATACGCACACTGTATACAAACGCACTATACGCACACTGTATACAAACACACTATACGCACACTGTATACAAACACACTATATGCACACTGTATACAAACACACTATACGTACACTGTATACAAACACACTATACGCACACTGTATACAAACGCACTATACGCACACTGTATACAAACGCACTATACGCACACTGTATACAAACGCACTATACGCACACTGTATACAAACACACTATACGCACACTGTATACAAACGCACTATACGCACACTGTATACAAACGCACTATACGCACACTGTATACAAACACACTATACGCACACTGTATACAAACACACTATACGCACACTGTATACAAACGCACTATACGCACACTGTATACAAACGCACTATACGCACACTGTATACAAACGCACTATACGCACACTGTATACAAACGCACTATACGCACACTGTATACAAACACACTATACGCACACTGTATACAAACACACTATACGCACACTGCATACAAACGCACTATACGCACACTGTATACAAACGCACTATACGCACACTGTATACAAACGCACTATACGCACACTGTATACAAACGCACTATACGCACACTGTATACAAACACACTATACGCACACTGTATACAAACACACTATACGCACACTGTATACAAACGCACTATACGCACACTGTATACAAACACACTATACGCACACTGTATACAAACACACTATACGCACACTGTATACAAACGCACTATACGCACACTGTATACAAACGCACTATACGCACACTGTATACAAACGCACTATACGCACACTGTATACAAACGCACTATACGCACACTGTATACAAACACACTATACGCACACTGTATACAAACACACTATACGCACACTGCATACAAACACACTATACGCACACTGTATACAAACACACTATACGCACACTGTATACAAACGCACTATACGCACACTGTATACAAACACACTATACGCACACTGTATACAAACGCACTATACGCACACTGTATACAAACACACTATACGCACACTGTATACAAACGCACTATACGCACACTGTATACAAACGCACTATACGCACACTGTATACAAACACACTATACGCACACTGTATACAAACACACTATACGCACACTGTATACAAACACACTATACGCACACTGTATACAAACACACTATACGCACACTGTATACAAACACACTATACGCACACTGTATACAAACACACTATACGCACACTGTATACAAACACACTATACGCACACTGCATACTAACACACTATACGCACACTGCATACAAACACACTATACGCACACTGTATACAAACACACTATACGCACACTGTATACAAACACACTATACGCACACTGTATACAAACACACTATACGCACACTGTATACAAACACACTATACGCACACTGTATACAAACACACTATACGCACACTGTATACAAACACACTATACGCACACTGTATACAAACACACTATACGCACACTGTATACAAACACACTATACGCACACTGTATACAAACACACTATACGCACACTGTATACAAACACACTATACGCACACTGTATACAAACACACTATACGCACACTGTATACAAACGCACTATACGCACACTGCATACAAACGCACTATACGCACACTGTATACAAACACACTATACGCACACTGTATACAAACACACTATACGCACACTGTATACAAACACACTATACGCACACTGTATACAAACACACTATACGCACACTGTATACAAACACACTATACGCACACTGCATACAAACGCACTATACGCACACTGTATACAAACGCACTATACGCACACTGTATACAAACACACTATACGCACACTGTATACAAACGCACTATACGCACACTGTATACAAACACACTATACGCACACTGTATACAAACACACTATACGCACACTGTATACAAACGCACTATACGCACACTGTATACAAACACACTATACGCACACTGTATACAAACACACTATACGCACACTGTATACAAACGCACTATACGCACACTGTATACAAACACACTATACGCACACTGTATACAAACACACTATACGCACACTGTATACAAACACACTATACGCACACTGTATACAAACACACTATACGCACACTGTATACAAACACACTATACGCACACTGTATACAAACACACTATACGCACACTGTATACAAACACACTATACGCACACTGTATACAAACGCACTATACGCACACTGTATACAAACACACTATACGCACACTGTATACAAACACACTATACGCACACTGTATACAAACGCACTATACGCACACTGTATACAAACGCACTATACGCACACTGTATACAAACGCACTATACGCACACTGTATACAAACGCACTATACGCACACTGTATACAAACGCACTATACGCACACTGTATACAAACGCACTATACGCACACTGTATACAAACGCACTATACGCACACTGCATACAAACACACTATACGCACACTGTATACAAACGCACTATACGCACACTGCATACAAACACACTATACGCACACTGCATACAAACACACTATACGCACACTGTATACAAACGCACTATACGCACACTGCATACAAACACACTATACGCACACTGCATACAAACACACTATACGCACACTGTATACAAACACACTATACGCACACTGTATACAAACACACTATACGCACACTGTATACAAACGCACTATACGCACACTGTATACAAACACACTATACGCACACTGTATACAAACACAGTCACAGTCACCATTGTTGCTATTTTTGTGTTTTTCATGCTTTGCGGTTTTTCCCCCCACCATAATATAAAAGGTGAGACTCAGATGCCTGCAGGATGCAGATCAGCTAAAAGTGACACTCGCAGATTACCATAATCACACCTCCAGCATCTACTTTTGTGCCCCAAACACCTGACACACCAGCCCCAATTACCAGAACCTGCAGAAAACTGCCAGTGTTTGCCAACCTTCACTCCTTGTGTCTGACTCACTGCATTTCATAATAATAGTGTGTGACTGTGGTGAGGGCATTAGAGTGTAAGCTCCACTGGTGCAGGGACTGATGGGAAAGGATCAGTGATCTCTGTACAGCGCTGTGTAATATGTCAGAGCTACATAAATGTATAATAATAATAGTGTGCGACTGTGGTGAGGACATTAGAGTGTAAGTTCCTCTGGTGCAAAGACTGATGGGAATGGATCAGTGATCTCTGTACTGCGCTGTGGAATATGTTAGAGTTAGATAAATGTATAATAATAATAATAATAGTGTGTGACAGCGGTGAGGACATTAGAGTGTAAGCTTCTCTGGTGCAGAAACTGATGGGAATGGATCAGTGATCTCTGTACAGCACTGCGGAATATGTCAGAGCTACATAAATGTATAATAATAGTGTGACTGTGGTGAGGACATTAGAGTGTAATCTCCTTTGGTGCAGAGACTGATGGGAATGGATTAGTGATCTCTGTACAGCGCTGTGGAATATGTTAGCGCTATATAAATGTATAATAATAATAATAATAAGAAGAAGTGTGTGACAGCGGTGAGGACATTAGAGTGTAAGCTCCACTGGAGCAGAGACTGATGGGAATGGATCAGTGATCTGTGTACAGCACTGTGGAATATGTCAGAGCTGTATAAATGTATAATAATAATGATAGCATGTGACTGTGGTGAGGACATTAGAATGTAAGCTCCTCTGGTGCAGAATGTGCATTCTGCAACCAGAACTTGGTATATCTGACACACATCTGTTCCAGAGAGGAAGATATGTTACTGAGATCTGCTGACTTCCTGCTGCCTGCCTCTCTAATGGGCAGATTGGATGGCCTCAGCTCAGCTGACTGACAACTGCAGGCTGGATACAGAATAGATGCTGAAGGGATTCTGACACGTGATTAGGCAGTGGTGGAAGCTACATGGGCATTTCTTTGATGCTAGGGGGCGCATATTAGTCCCAAGCAGGAAACAAAAGTCTGGCTTGCATGCAAATGTAATGCAAGTTGTATGCACCCTGAAACTGAGCCAGGATGTTGCCAGGAAATGCAAGTTCCAATAGGGATGGGTAGATATAAAACAATCCAGCAGAATATATGTAGAGATGTAGCGAACTGTTCGCCGGCGAACGGTTCCAGGCGAACTTTGGGGGTTCGCGTTCGCCTGCACCAGGCGAACTTTTGCGGAATTTCGATTCGCCCCATAATGCTCTATTGTGCAAAACTTTGACCCTCTACATCAGAGTCAGCAGTCACATTATTACCAAACACACTGCTCTTACTGCTGGAGGCCCTCCTCCAAGCAAGGTCCTTATGCCATTTCACTCACTTGTCCGCCTACACTAATTAGTTAAGGGACAGCTGCTTTCCTCGCACCTCCCTCCTCCCACCTCCCTCCTCTACCGGAGGAAGGAGGGTCTCATCTGCCAGGGAATTAAACTATTTCAAAAACCAGTTTACATACCATAGCTGGGAATCGAACCCAGGTCTAACTGTGTGGTGGGCAAGCACCCTAACCGCTGTACCACAACAGTACTAACTGAAGCTGGCCTAGCATTTACTATTTATGCTCAATGCAATAGAAACATTAGGCTGCTTAAAGGGAACCTTAACTGAGAGTGATATGGATGTTTCCTGTAAACAATACCAGTTGCCTGGCAGTCCAGCTGATCTCTGTGACTGCAACAGTGGCTGAATCACACCCTGAAACAAGTATGCAGCTAATCCAGTCTGACTTCAGTCAGAGCACCTGATCTGCATGCTTGTTCAGGGGCTGTGGCTAAAAGTATTAGAGACACAGGATCAGCAGGCGATTCAGGCAACTGGTATTATTTTAAAAGGAAAAATCCATATCCTTCTCCATTTAGGTTCCCTTTAAGGATTTGTAGCATAAAAGCCAACTCACATTGGCTGGGATTTGAACCCGGGTCTCACTGTGTGGTGGGCAAGCACCCTAACCGCTGTACCACAACAGTACTAACTGAAGCTGGCCTAGCATTTACCGTTTATGCTCAATACAAGAGAAAAAGTAGACAGTAAGCCAGCACCTATTCAGTAGGAGACCTTAGGCAAGTCTTCCTAACACTGCTACTGCCTATAGAGAATGCCCTAGTGGCTGCAGCTCTGGTGCTTTGAGTCCGCCAGGAGAAAAGCGTGATATAAATGTTATTTGTCTTGTCTACTTTTTCTCTTGTATTGAGCATAAATGGTAACTGCTAGGCCAGCTTCAGTTAGTACTGTTGTGGTACAGCGGGAGGAGGGAGGACCTCCAGGTATTAGAGCCCTTGAAACATGCTTTCTATCATTCTTCCAGCCAATAGAATTTTATCAAATTTCCAAAGTTCCCCTCCCCATTGAAGTCTATTGCGGTTCCCGAACCGAACCTTTCGCGGAGGTTCGCAAACAGAGTTCGCGAACCGAAAATCGGAGGTTCGCGACATCTCTAAATATATGGAGACCCTGGAAATGAGCACAGCAGGTGAGCACTGAGTGCTGGGGATTATTTAGGAAATAAGCAAAGGCAGAGGATGGTAATGGGTGCAGCACTTGTGCAGAGCTGGGAACTCAGGAATGTAGAGATCTTTCCAACGCAGTTCCCAAGAGATAGACGGTACGAAAGATGTGCAGAACTGAAAAGTCAGAACTCCAGAGATGTCGCCACTAAAGCTTGGCCCACACTTTCAATTATGATTGACCAATCACTTACCAATGTTACCACCTCCATGTAGTATGAGGGTTCACCTACACAATATGCTCATAGTATTCAATAATTGTTGACCCTCAAAGTACATGGAGGTGGTAAAATTGGTCAGTGATTGGCCAATAACAATTGGAAGTGTGAACTAGACTTAATGCTCCATACACACATCCAATTTTAATCTGCAGATGACTGGCCAATTGTACCACTGCCCTGTAGCTCGAGGGCCAACAGATTTTGAATACTATGAACAGATTGTGTAGATAAGCTCTCATGCTACATAATAAAGTGGTAAAATTGGCCAGTCACCTGCAGATAAAAATTGGATGTGTGTATAGACCTTTGGAAGAATCCACTCTGGTATTGGGTGAGGCAGAATCCAGTCCTCTGGAAGAATCCCCTCTGGTATTGGCCGAGGCAGGTGGACAGAGCTGGGAACTCAGGACGCAGAGGAAACCACTAGGTGATGCCTCCACACTTCCTTATCAGTTGTGGGTGGAGTCAGTCACGCCTCTCCCTGACTGCTATAAATAGTTTGTAGGAGTTTTGGGGCTGTAATAAGTCGGAATGCGGAGCGGGTGCAGAACAACAGCCATTGTTCCTGCTAATCTGGGAGATAATTGGGAGATATTCTGGTCTTCCTGTGTTCTCACTGTCACAATTGCCTCGCAGCTGGGGTGATGGCGGCGCAAAACACTGCACCTCTGTTGTGGGGAGAAGGCTGCCATTGTCAGCCGCCACTTTATTGCAGGCACATGAGTGTGTTCAGGCTCTCCGACACGCTCGGATGTCACATGCGCGATCCCCACTGACGGCCAGGAATAATTATGAAAAAACAAGAATTCTATCGCAATGAAACGATGTCAGACAAAATGCCCATTCATGGCCTCCCTTTGGGAATGCTCGAGCTCTCCAGCACCAGAAAACAAAAAAGCCCCTTTTCTTCTGGCCGTGGGCTGCGCGCTCTGCCATGCCATCTGAGCCCTAAAAAAACAGCGGCCCCCTCCGGCTCCGCTGCCTGGCCCGCATACACTAACCCGTATTAATACCCTCTGTTATTACAGCAGCCCCCCCACTGGAGGTGGCAGCCAACGGAAAGTCAATGCAAAGACAAAACAGTTTGCTTAGACGTAGAACAACGAGAAGGCGCGCACACGCCTGGAAAAACCAACGCCAACCTCCAGCCGGCGTTACAGCGCGCCTGTCCCCAAGTCCGCGATCTGCAGTTTCGCTGAGATGCTTACGGCATGACAGAAGATGATTAGAAAAACCAGTACAAAGAAAAAAAAAAACTCTCTCACTTAAGCCTAGTACACACATTCAATTTTGATTGGCCAATAGTCAGCCAATTTTAAAGGACAACTCTAGTGAGAAGATTATGAAGGCTGTCATATTTATTTCCTGTTAAACAATACCAGTTGCCTGGCTATCCTGCTGATCTATGTGGCTGCAGTAGTGAATGAATAACTGCAGAAACAAGCATGCAGCTAATTTTGTCAGATTTGCCAAAAATGTCAGAAACACCTGATCTGCTGCATGCTTGTTCATGGTCTGTGGCTAAAAGTCTTAGAGGCAGAGGACAGCACAATAACCAGGCAACTGGTATTGTTTAAAAGGAAATAAATATGGCAGCCTCCATATCCCTCTCGTTACGTGTCCTTTAAAGAGAACCAGAGATAAAGCACCCTCTTGTATTTTACCTTACAAATCAGTGGGAACATGATAGTAAACACCTAATCTGCTCTTTGTTTCATTGTTCTCTGTTTAATCTGACTGTTATCACCTCTGATAAGAATCCCTGACTGAGCATTCAGTCTGGCTTTGCTACTGAATGATTATAGCTGAGTCTTTCTTCTCTGGTGTCTTTTCAAGCCCAAGCCTGCCCCCTTGTGGCTCTGCTATAATGACTCAGCTATAATTATTCCCTGCAAAGCCAGACTGAATGCTCAGTCCGGGATCCTTATCACAGCTGATAACAGACACTTTTAGCAGTGAGGAGGAAACAGAGAGCATGGTAAGTGTTTTCTCTAATGTTCTTACTGATGTATATGGTAAAATACACAAGGATGCTTTGTCTCTGGTTCCCTTTAACACCTCAATCTTGTATGGGAGCATAACGATGAAGTCTGTTCACAGAATTCAAAATCTGTTAGCCCTAACACTTCATGGCAGTGGTAAAATTGGCCAATTGTTGGCCCAACAAAATTGGATGTGTGTATGGACCCATAGATAGCAGCGCACTGGCCATGCCTACATGGTATATGTGGCAAATGTAGTTCTGATCTAAGCACATTCAACAGCCCATAAACCTTGTACACATCTCATTGTAATTGCCCAATGATTGGCCAATGTTACCACCTCTATGTAGCATGAGGAACAACAGATTTTGAATTCTATGCGCAGATTATGTAGGTAAACTCTCGTGCTACATGTAAAGCCTGGTACACACTTTCAATTATGATTGGCCAATCACTGAACAATTCTACTATGTAGTACTACTGGCCAGTAGTAGTAGTAGTATGAGAGTCAGTGGGTGGATAGTATACTGGTTAAAGGTGGCCACTAATGGTCCAATTCCTAGCGAAAAATGGTTAGAGCGATCAGAAATTCTGATCAGATTGGTTGTAAATAATCTCAGTTGATGGGTACAATCAATTATAAACGATTATAAAAATAGTTGTCCGATTGGATTTTCGTCAAACCAAAATTTGGATTTTCTCATTGTTTGTGATAGATAGGAAGCAAAGATTGGTTCGTTAATGGTGTAGTGAACAATTTTTCTTCCGATCAAAAATATCTGATCACTCAAATGATTTTTCACTAGAAATTGCATCGTTAGTGGCCACCTTTAGGGCTCTGCCTTTGACACAGGACACCAGTGTTCAAATCTCAGCTCAGTAAGCCAGGACCTTTTCAGTAAGGAGACCTTGGGCAAAAAACACTGTTAATGTCTACTGAGTGCGCCCTAGTGGCTGCAGCTCTGGCGCTTTGAGTCCGCCAGGAGAAAATATAAATGTTCTGCGTCTTGTCTTGTCAACAGATATTGAATACTATGAGCAGATTGTGTAGATAAAAAAATTAGTAAATGATTGGCCAATCAAAATTGAAAGTCTGTACCAGGCTTATGAGGTAGAACTGGCCTAATCTTCTGGGTATATACTTCCCCATATACACAGGAGTATTTACCTCCCATATATAGAGCAGTATATACAGTACTAACCATGGGCACAGGGTTATATTCCTTCTATGTACACAGGAGTATATACACAATATATACACAGGAGAATAGTATATACCACTCATAACCCACAGGATTATATACTATCCATATACTGTATGTAGGATCATATACGGTACCTCCCATGTACACCCCTCCCCCATAGACATGGCAGTAAATACCTCCCCTATACACACACATGCTGGTATAGGCTGATACATTACCCCGTGTTCCTGCGGGCCACCCCTCAGCCGCCTTCATCTACTTAGCTTAATTTCTCCTCTGTCTGCTCATTGCTGAGGTTTCTCTATTAGGCTATTTTTTGCGCATCATTAACTTTTAACCAGACGTGGATGGCTTTATTGTTAGGATTGCGTTCGCCTTTATTTAGCGTCAGCATTTCTCCTGACGACGGGTCACATTTTATATCTAATTAAATTGATCCCTGGAAAGCCGGAGCCACTAGACGCAATTATTCTGAGCGAAGTGTCAATATATTAAATCAAAGGGCTAATGAGCGGGGTCATCGCCTCTCTTATCTCGCCAGTCGCCCAGAACTCCGCTTCCCTGTGCTTAACTGTTCCTGCGCTATGCAGGGAGCCCATTGTATGCCTTTTCTATTACTAAATTCTGTATTAAACCAGTTTTTTTTTCAATGTTCCTTTTTAGCCTCTTCTTCAGGAAAAACATCACCCCAGAAAAACATTTTGTATATGGTGCAAGAGATTGGAGTGCGACATATCCGTTGGCAATAACGCGATGCGTGCAATGCGTTACCAAATAATGTGCGGGTACAGTTGTAGTGAAGCATAATCTATGCACTGTATGCTTTACTGTATGTGTCGCATCACAGGCATAATGAACAATGCGACTTTTCTCTTTAGGTGGGTTGCGATCCTGTTTTTCCAGGGAACCCAATGCCACTCCCAACTGTGTACGTGGCCCGAGGGCCTATCCACACGCGTGCATTGTAAAGTACACCTTAAAAACTGTAGACAGAATGTTCATAGCATCACATGCAGTTTGACAGAAAATGTATCCATCAATAATTTCTTTAAACAAACACCTCTGTGCTATCCCTCCTCTACTTCTTTTCCATTCACCTTTCTTTTCACTCTCCTCCCCCTTCCATCCACTTTTCTCCCACTTCCCTCTCATTTTTCTCCTCTTCCCCTTCCCTCCCTCTCTTATCCTGTCCCATCTTCTCCCCTTCTCTTCCACTCTTCTTCTCCTTTCCTCCCACTCTTATCCTCTCCCCTCTTTCCCTCCCACTCTTCTCCACTTCCCCTTCCCTCTCTCTCTCTCTCTCTTATCCTCTCCCCTCTTCTCCAATTTCCATTCCCTCCTTCTCTTATCCTCTCCCATCTTCTCCCAATTTCCTCCCACTCTTCTCCACCTCCCCTTCCCTCCTTCTCTTATCCTCTCCCCCTTTCCTCCCACTCTTCTCCACTTCCCCTTCCCTCTCTCTCTTATCCTCTCCCCTCTTCTCCAATTCCCATTCCCTCCTTCTCTTATCCTCTCCCATCTTCTCCCCCTTTCCTCCCACTCTTCTCCACCTCCCCTTCCCCCCCACTCTTATCCTCTCCCCTCTTCTCCAATTCCCATTCCCTCCTTCTCTTATCCTCTCCCATCTTCTCCCCCTTTCCTCCCACTCTTCTCCACCTCCCCTTCCCTCCCACTCTTATCCTCTCCCCTCTTTCCCTCCCACTCTTCTCCACTTCCCCTTCCCTCTCTCTCTTATCCTCTCCCCTCTTCTCCAATTTCCATTCCCTCCTTCTCTTATCCTCTCCCATCTTCTCCCCATTTCCTCCCACTCTTCTCCACCTCCCCTTCCCTCCTCTTATCCTCTCCCCCTTTCCTCCCACTCTTCTCCACTTCCCCTTCCCTCTCTCTCTTATCCTCTCCCCTCTTCTCCAATTCCCATTCCCTCCTTCTCTTATCCTCTCCCATCTTCTCCCCCTTTCCTCCCACTCTTCTCCACCTCCCCTTCCCTTCCACTCTTATCCTCTCCCCTCTTTCCCTCCCACTCTTCTCCACTTCCCCTTCCCTCTCTCTCTTATCCTCTCCCCTCTTCTCCAATTCCCATTCCCTCCTTCTCTTATCCTCTCCCATCTTCTCCCCCTTTCCTCCCACTCTTCTCCACCCCCCCTTCCCTTCTTCTCTTATCCTCTCCCCCTTTCCTCCCACTCTTCTCCACTTCCCCTTCCCTCCCTCTCTTCTTCACTTCCCCTTCCCTCCCTGTCTTTTCCTCTCCCCTCTTCTTCCCCTTCCCTCCCACTTTTCTCCCCTTCCCCCTCCCTCTCTCTTATCCTTTCCATCACACTATTATCCTACTCCTATTTCCTTCCCTTCAACTCTAATCTTTTTCCCCATTCTACCCTTCCACTTACCTTTACCTTTCCTTTCCTTCCCCTTCCACTCATCTATCTTATTCATTGTCTCCTTTCTGCACACTCTTCCATTCTCTTTCTATTACCTTAACCTCCCACTTCCTTTTCACTCACTTCTTCTCCCCTCCCCTGCCCCGTCCTCCTTTTCCTTTCCTTTTCCTTCCTATTCCCCTAACCACTCCCATCCTTTCCACTCTCTTCCTCGCTCCTCCCCTTTTCCATTGTCTTCCTATTTCTCTCACCTTCCCTTTCCACCCTCTCTCCTCTCTTTTCCCTCCTCTCTCTCTTCTTCCTTTCATACATGTATATTTTTGTAATCGCAAACATTTTGTATACTACCTGGCTTGTTTATATATATTTTTTGTAACACTGTATCATGTTCATAGATTCGGTTTTCATTTATCTTTTTACTGTAAAAAAAAAGTCAGTAAAATTCTTCTAAAAGAACGTAACAATTACGGTAAGTCAAATCCATTATAATGCAGTCGGTATCCTCAGATGTCAGCGAGGTCGTACAATATTTGTTCTCTTCGTTATAAAGACTCTAAACAAAACAGTTTCTACATCTGAGTCGGCTAAACTGCGGTGCTTCTCAAGGGCGGCACTAAAAGCAAGCATGGAACGTTTGCCCTATAATGGCCTCTTTGTAAGGCAACAGCAGAAGGTCAAAACTGCGCTTTTCAAGGTGAAACAAACTTTTATTGAACTGAGGAATATTATTGCATCATAATGTCTCGATTCTAACGCCGAAGATATTATATTATCATATCCTTCTTTTTTTGCAGAAAATATTCAGAGTAATTTTCATTTCGTGTTTTGTGCTTGAATTATCCACCGGCTGTCCTTGTGTTCTTGCAAAACAAAACATTTCTCGGCATAAAAGAAATGCTTACAATAGCACCAAATAGGAATGCATGTAAAAGTTGTCAGCCGCACACAGACGCCCAGGCAGCTGACAGAAATGTAATCATATGGCACAGCCTGGCGTTGGGTTGGCCATCCTCTTGCTCCAACACTTATAGTGAATTTCCCAACGATTTGTGGGCTACAGCAGGGTCTTCTATGTGCTACCTTCACCAAAGTCCTGAAGTTTCAGATTTAGAAAAGGAGATTGCATCACTTCCTGTCCCAGGCACACGACAGGAAGTCAGAGAAGAGGTGTGTCGCATCTCAACAGTGAAAGTTCTCACTGTAAAATTAGGAAATGTATCTTAAAAGCCTGTATTATTGGCACATTCTACATTTTATACTTTACAACATTCTGCCCTGATGCCAACAGTTACATGTGACAGAAGGTGAGAGGACCGTCCGATATAAGAAACAGGATGTAGAGGATATATCAGCAATGACAGAAGATGAGGAGACACTCCCACAAGAGAAACAGGAAGTAGATGATTTATCAGTGGTGACAGGAGGTGAGGAGACGCTCCTTCAACAGAAACAGGAAGTAGAGGATAAATCAGCAGTGATGGGTGGTGAGAGGACACGCCCCCAAGAGAAAAAGGAACTAAAGGATAAATAGGCAGTGAAAGGAGTTGAGGGGATATCCCAACAACAAACAGGAAGTAGAGGATACATTAGCAGTGACAGGAGGCGAGAGGACACTCCCACAAGAGAAACAGGAAGTAGAGGTTGTATCAGTAGTGACCGAAGGTGAGAGGACACTCCCACAACAGAAACAGGTAATAGAGGATAAATCAGCAGCGACAGGAGGTGAGAGGACACTCCCACAAGAGAAACAGGAACTAAAGGATACATCGGCATTGACAGGAGGAGATGGGAACATGCCCAAAAGAGAAACAGGAAGTAGAAGATATATCAGCAGATACAGGAAGTGAGTGCACACTCCCACAAGAGAAACAGAAAGTAGAGGATATATCGGCAGTGAAAGAAGTTGAGGGGACACTCCCACAAGAGAGGAAGTAGAGGATATTTCAGCAGTGACAGGAGGTGAGTGGACACTCCTACAACAGATACTTCTCTACTGAGACAAGATGTACGAGACATCTGAACAGTTACAAGAAATGTGGGAACATTGCATCAGTGGAAGAAAGTGAGATAAGCAATCTAACAGTTATGGGAATGGAGGACACAGGAAGCGAGGAGGATTTGTCAGCATTAGTAGGAAGCAATGGGGCATCTCAATGGTAGCAAGAAGAGAGAGGACTTTATGACAGCTATGGTAAATGAGAAGACCTCTCAACACTAGCAGAAAGTGAGGGGACAAGTCAACAGTAGTTGCAAGTGAAGGAACATATCAATAATGACAGAAAATGAAGACATAGCTATAGGGACACTAACAGTGACCGGAAGTGAAACAACATTTCAATGGTGACAGGGACAAGAAATGAGGAGATGTCTCAACAGATAAAGAAGTGAGGGGATAACAGTTACATAGAGCTCCATAATGACAGGAAGTAAGTGGATGTCTCAACAGTGACAGGAAGCGAGGAGACATCTCAATAGAGACAACAAGCAAAGGGACACCTAAATGGACACAGGAAGTGAGGAGACAGCTCAACAGAAACAGGAAGTGAAGAGACATCTCAACAGTGACAGGAAAGGGACAGCACAGCAGTGACAGCAGTCACAGAAAGTGAGAAGATATCTTCAAAATAGTGACAAGGCCTGAGTGGAGACAGGAAGTAAGGGGTAATTTCCTTAACAACAAACGGCAGGAAGTTACAAGACTTTTCAAAAAAAAAAAAAAAAAAACTTAATAGGAAATCAATATTTTTAAAATTTCTGCTTTTGACTTTAAAACTAGCCTTATAATATGTCCTGTAAATAGCATATTTTTGGAAATGCGCAGGACACATTCGATCTTGGCGGTTCTTATCCTTGTTTCGCAACGACTTCCATGGGATCAGCGCAGGAACAAAGGCGGCTCTTCATGCCTTTCACGTTACTCAGACACACTGGGCTCCCTTTATAAACCCCCTTTAAATAGCCGCCCTCATCCATTTATAACAGTGGGTTATAGATAGTCGCCGGCGCATTCCCCTGTCTCACACCACAAATGTTTGTCTTTATTTCCAGGGGCAAATTGTCACCGGTGAGGGCTGCCCACTGCACAGGCCCCTCTGTATATCCCCAGACCGCAGCCTCTCTGCTACCTGAGCTGTGGCAGCTTTCTCTAAACACAAATTACAATATCAAAGGCTGGTTTATAGCATCGGCCGAACACGGAAATATAAAGAGAGAGAAAAACAGCAGAACGCCGGATTACCACTACACACGGGTCTTTCCATGAGCATCACATGGGCTCTCTGCTTCTACCTACTTACACTCTATATCACCTGATGTTTTCACAGTGATGGAAAAACTCTGCAGTGTGATGGACAGACAGAAAAAATAGAAGAGCTACACAAAGACTTTTAAAACCTAAAGATCAACTCGTACACACACATAACAGTGGCCACCTGCAGGGATCAGGACTTGACGCTTTAGCCAAAAATCCAGGCTATAGGCTAGTAGTGACTCATTCTGTTGCTTTAGAGGGGGGAGGAGGGATGACAGCATGGCGCATGAAGGAGCAGCACAGAGCAGGCCAGGTGAGTGGGAGAACAATGGCCTCAGCCAAGACAATCCGCCATCTGATCTCTCTCTCTCCCTGACTAATCGAGGGGCCACTGTATGCCTGCTGGGTCCTCTGAAGAGGCGGACCAGCAACCTCCGCCAAGAGCCATCTACAACGTGTACAAGGCTTAACGTGGCACTAAACTCAGAACTACCTCTCTGATCTAAAAGATTATCCACAGTAAGATATGATGACCTTTATGGGGAAAATAAATGTTCAGTACAATTTATGGAAGTCACAGGAGCCCTAGTGGTCAGACAGCAAATTGCCTTCCAATCGGTTTCAGCACACAGACCATGCAAACTTTGGACGCGATCTTTGCGCAGAAACCGACAGAAATTTGGGCAGCAGCCCGACCAGAAGGGAGCCCGTGGGGTTACGGAAATACAACTTTACACACTATTTCAGGGTATAACTGCCACCACCTCTGTTTTCTGAGACAGAGGAACTCACTAACTGGTTATTTCTCGACCTGCGAATAAAAACGGTTAAACACACTCTATTCTGTCTAGATATCAACAATAGTAGCGTCTCTTCAGAAGTCTGGTTCAGTTGTGCGGCTGATAAGCAGGGTAGCGGAACAGTGAATGACTTTGATAAAGTCTTTTATTCACTGTAATATAAATAATTAATATATACAGACAATTATTAAAATCAACAATTATTGAAACATTAATAGCCAGTATAGAATAAAAAAAAGGAGAAAATACTTAGGGTTTGTGGAAATATGTCCGTTCTGGGAAAACTTGTAGAGTTCCTTTTGTTCAGTTTCAGCAAAGTTTAAAATCCAAGCAACATGGAAAATGTCCTTTGTTTCAGCTCAGACAAGATGGCCGCCAACCACATGGTCCCCTGGCTGGCAGTGTGCTCTCGTGAAGGTGGAATTTAGAGGACTGAGGGCCCGCCTGCCGGCCATGTGCTTTTGATGAAGCTGGTTTGGGGGTGTGGCAATGCCAGCCCCCTCTGAGTTACCCACCAATTCAGTTCATTCCCTCTGAGAGATTTTAGGGCTAAACTTATAAAATGCCGTAACTCATGAACGATACACGTTATATTTAGGGGGATAACAGATTCATACTTGTCGGAAAATACAGATTAATATGACATCAGACATGGCTAAGGCAGTGGGTCAGGTTCCTGAGAAGATTCATACCTGGGTTGTAGGGGCCCCGGGCCCCTCTCGACTGGTATCACGAGATTCAGCATGACCCTACGGATCCAATGATACCGCTCTCATAACTACCCTATTTACTGTATTCTGTAAATAGGCAAAAAATTATATAATACATTTATTCCTTCCTGGTAAGGCTGCAGCCAGGCTGTCTGGTGTCAAGCTGTGACTAGCTTCCTGGGATCTCCCTGTATGAAAAGGACCCTTTGGTTCCTTTGATTAACATCTGAATGTGAAATCAGCTTGGACAAGCTTTGGGTTTACACCTCTGGCTAACAGGTCACAGGCACCAGGTTTCATGAAAAGAACTCTGCTGCTCTTATGAAGACAGCAGAGACCCTCCACGCTGGACTGCCTGGTATCCACAGACATAAAATTCTGATTTGGCAGCGCAATGGCAATCGAGGCAGGAAACCGATTGGGGTTGCGTTTTCATTTCTCACGGCTTTTCCGTGACAATGGAAATCCTAAAAAAAAACTAAAGTTTAAATTGGTTTCACTTTTGAAGAGGGCACTCAAAGGGTTAAGCCTTTGTAATTATTGTAGGAGGAGAGCTACCTAGGCAAAGCTCTACTGTCTTATTCACAGCTGCTGATAAGGCAGTTTGATCTAGATAAGCAAACACGTAACACAGAGAAGTGAATTTCTTCAGAAACTATATCTGGAATGAAGATTTTTCCTTGTATACTGTGCAAGAGTTTGGGTCCACTTTAAATCCAGGTTTTGATTTAATTGCAACAAAATTAAGAGTTAAAAATTAAAAAAAGAGAGCCAAAAAAGTACCTTTATTGTGTCACTTGGTATTCTCTGTGCCCAGTACAGAGAAGCTCATCTTCACAAGTTCTTGAAAACCTGAGTACTTCAATACCATTCCAAGGAGACTGGAAGGCTTCATTAAAGACACTGGAACGGGGGACCCCTCGGTGGAACAAGGGGGCACAGAGAGGACTGGGAAGGCTGTAAGGAATCCAGAACCTTCCCTCTTTGTAGGTGAGTATGTAAAGTTTCCCCCCGGTGGTTACAGGTCAAAACAGGTAAAAAGGGCGCCAGACATGTGGGCGCGGTCATAGACTGTAATGTAAATTACGGCTATAGCGGCACTCAGAGGGTAATATGGTTGTTCGAAAAAGACGGAAGCCCAAATTACGAAAAAAAAACAGTGCCATTTAGCCGCCAGCTCTGAATGCTTCACATAAGTATTCAAAATAGCTGCCTCTGATGGAACTGTATTATACCAATGCAACATTAATGTTCTGGTAGTCTTCGATGAGACAAAAAACTTTCTCACAAGCAGTATACAGAGAATCATTCCAGTCTGTCCGTCATCCAAACACACTTCACTACCGCACCGGCTCTCTGTAATTGACACAAAATGAGCTCTTTATTGTCTGATATTTGTTGTGGTTTTGGCTTTTTGTTTTGTGATTTTATTGTTTTGGCCGAAGTCTTTCTTTCTTCCTCCATCTCATTAGGGAATTCCTGAGAGTTTTGGGGTTTCCTAAACGTCAAAGCTTTTAATTTTCTCGCTTCTGTTTCCAATTACAGTTTACATTGTGTGGAGAGGAGGAGGACGGCGGGGAGCGTACGTTAAAAAGGGGCGCTGGGAAAAAAGGGCGCCGGGTTTTTAACGATAAGCATGGATAACGTTTAAAAATGTATTGTACTGTATTTCGTTTAAAATTAATGGTTTTTAAAGTTATAAATCATTAAATAATGTGCATTAAATCGGCAATTGTAAAAACGTTAATCTTTCGTTTAAATAGTGAAACGTATAATAGCGTTTAAAAAAAAAAATACTAAGTAACCCTCCCTGTACCTACCCCTAACCCCTAGACCCCCCTGTTGATGCCTAAACCTAAGACCCCCCCTGTTGGTGCCTAAACCTAAGACCCCCCTGTTAGTGCCTAAACCTAAGACCCCCCTTTTGGTGCCTAAACCTAAGACCCCCTGTTGGTGCCTAAACCTAAGACCCCCCTGTTGGTGCCTAAACCTAAGACCCCCCTGTTGGTGCCTAAACCTAAGACCCCCCTGTTAGTTTTTTCGTTTAAAAATAATGTAAAAAAAAATAAAAATAAAAAATGTACTGTTTTTCGTTTAAAAATAATGTTTTAAAAAAAATATTGTACTGTTTTTCGTTTAAAAATAAAATTTAAAAATGTAGAAATCATTAAATAATGTGTAATCATGAGAAACAGTAATAAAACATTAAGTCTCCGGGCGCCGCTTTTAAAACGTTATTTTTCTCCGGCGCCCTTTTTTCCTATCGGGCGCCCATTAAACGATATTTATTATAGGAGTGAATGGCGGCGCCCGATTTGTCCACTAGCCTCAGGCGCCCGAATTTACTGTTCCCCGGCGGGGAAGTGTGTTAAAGTCACTTTATAAGAGAAACAAGCGACCCAAACAGAATGAACCCTTCCAGATCACGTGACCCTTCCAGATGGATCTGTCGCTGACAGTTTGTGTCATTCTGGGTCCTTCACAACCTCAAAGACATAAATAAACTCCAGAGTTAAGGCCAGGCCTACCAAGAACAACCAAGAAAGACTATTGACCATTAAAGTAGAACTTAAAGGAATACTGTAGGGGGATCAGGGGAAAATGAGCTGAACTTACCCGGGGCTTCTAATGGTCCCCCGCAGACATCCTGTACCCACGCAGCCACTCACCGATGCTCTGGCCCCGCCTCCGGATCACTTCTGGAATTTCAGACTTTAAAGTCTTAAAACCACTGTGCCTGCGTTGCCGTGTCCTCACTCCCGCTGATGGCACCAGGAGCGCATGGCGCAGACTCAGACCATAACTGGGCCTGCGCAGTAGTCTGAAATTCCAGAAGTAAACTGGAGGCGGGGCCAGAGCATCGGTGAGTGGCTGTGCGGGCACAGGATGTCTGCAGGGGAACATTAGAAGCCCCGGGTAAGATTAACTCATTTTCCCCCGACCCCCTACAGTATCCCTTTAACTCAGAATGTATTGCAGCCTAGGGCTAATTTAGGGGGAAACAATTAACCTATCAGTATGTTTTTGTCATGTGGGAGGAAACCAGAGTCCACAAATCAAGAAAGGGATCAGCTGTGTTTCATAGAGCTTTTCTCTCCATGAGTTGCCTCTATCAGACATTGGTTATATCCAGTTCGGGTTTACCCTCCTTTTCTGACACCGACATGATTGTTTCCATATGAAGTATTGGGACACAACCCTGCCTGACAGAATTGCCAATTCCACATATTGTTTACTGCACTTCGTGCTATTGAGCAATGAGAGACCTTTTTTTGTACATTGTTGAATCTATCTGAGGAGTCTGAGCAATAAGGATGTTATCTCTGTGACATCCCATGCTTTACAGGTCCTCTCCTCCGCATTACAGACTATTTCTCCAGACCTTCTGTCTGCTTAGGGAAATGAGTCAATCTTACTATACTCATTTATAAATAGAGCCTTTACTTAGCTAGTTTGGAAAGTGCAAAGACATTCCTTTGTCTTTAAAGTGAATCTGTGTCCCTCTGTTTATGGAGTGATACTCAGGACTGAGTCATACATCGAGCCCGACCCTTCCTCTCTCACTAAAACCTTGTACACATTCAATTTTGATTGGCCAATCACTGACCAATTTAACCACTTCCATGTAGTATTCTCATCTACACAATCTGTTCATAGTATTCAAACTCTGCTGGCACTCATCTACATGGATGTGGTAAAATTGGTCAATTATTGGCCAATCAAAATTGAAGGTGTGTACTAGGCTTTAAGGTGCATGCACACATCCATTTGTGAATAGCCAATCACTGTTTGGTCGTAAATTCTCTCAGTAGTAGAAGGGCCAACAGAGTTTGAATACTATGAACAGATTGTGTAGGTAAGTTCTCATACTACATGGAAGTGGTAACATTGGCCAAATTGGATGTGTGTAACACGCTTAAGCTGTTCCTAATGGCCAACATATGCGGATTACTGGGTGCTATTGTAGTGACTGGGAGGGTAAGGAGATGCAAATAATTTCAAATTGATGCAGATTATAAGCTAATTTTTATATAAATGTATGCAGCTTGAAAACTTACCAATTAGACTTTGCAGTGGCTTCATTCCATTGGTCCAGATTCAAGCTGCATAAATTAGCATGCAAATTAGCATAAAATCTGCATCAACTAAGAATTATGCTACGTACACACATGCAACAATGATCGTTCGTTGAGAACGACGAACGAACTTTTAATTGATGAAAGAACGACCTAAGTAAAGTTAGTGTTAAAAGGTGTGTAACGATCTGATCGTTAGAACGAACGTTACATCACATAAAGCAACTATTGCGCCTGCGCATAAAAATGAGAAGTTTCAGGGAGAAATAGTGAAATGCGCATGTCAAGCCTAGTACGAACGACCATTTCCAACGATGTACTACTTTTGCAAACGATCGTCGTTGGTTAAAATCCGCCGAGACAAAACTTTCTTTTGTAGCGATTTGGCTCGTTCATCCTTTGCCTTAATAGTCGGTGGTTAGTTTTTTGTAACGATCGTCGTTGGTAAAGATCGGGGAACGATAGTTACAAACGACTATAGTCGCATGTGTGTACGCACCTTTACTTTCATCTCGTTGACCATCTCTAGTAGTGACATTTAATATAAAGTACTGTCTATCAATTAACATGTTATTTTAAAGAGCACTATTACAAAGATTAAAGTGTATACATATAAAATGTACATTTCTCCCAGAATAAAATGTTTAATTAACTACTTGTTCCCTATGTTGCTGTCACTTACAGACGGTAGTAAAAATCTGACAAATCGGACAGATTTTGGACTAGTCCATCTTTGCATAGAAGAAACTCCATACTGCCTTCATTATTTTATTATTTCCTGGACAGGATCCATACAAAGATACCAGTATCATGTACTTGTTTGCGCACTATCCCGGTAGTTGGACAGAGCAACTGCAGTTCAGTAAGGCCGGGTGCACACGTAACATAACGTGAAAGATCGCTTTTTATGTCATGTGCATTTTTCCTGCGTTTTTGGTGGGTTTGCGGTTTTTTACCGCAGATGCGTTTTTCAAGAGTTTTGCTTGCATTTTAATGCATTTGCGTTTCGCATATACAAAACACATAAGCATTTTGTATGCGTTTTTAATGCTTTTCTCAATTGCGTTTTATGCAAATAACTAGGAAGAACAATTTAAAAAAAAAAAAACGCACGTAAAAACGCATACCATTGTATTTCCATTGACTTGCACTATGTGCGTTTTTGCACATTATGCAACGAAACCAGCGTTTTTAAAATCGCACACATACAAAACGCATATGCGTTTTATATGTGTTTTTTCCTGCGGCCCATAGACATTAGCGGCAAAACCCCGCAACGCTAGCGTTTATGCTAAGAGTGCACCTAGCCTAGGTGTTTTTTGTAATTAAACAAGTAACTGAGAAACCCCCATGAGGAGATGGACTAGTCTAAAATCTGACAGCTCTGTCAGATTTTCACTATCTACTGTAAGTGAAAACGATATAGGAAAAAAAGTAATTTATTGTGCATTTTACTCTGGGAGAAATGGACATATATATGAAAGTAGTTTAAATGGTATAATTTTTTTGTGATAGTTGTCCTTTAATTGGAATGACGGATCACGGAGTTCTCCTTTTAATCTGAAGAGCTGATATGTTGTGTGGCTTTCTATTGTAGGCACAATAGAATGGCATGGGAGCAGAACGCCCGTCGGGATCATGCAGAATTCTGAGGAGTACGGCTCAGTGATCGCCACTCTAAAGCTGAATACTCGCCAACCGACGGAAGGAGATGGATCCAGCAACATCCCCCTGATGCTGAGCATCCCACAATCCATCTTCCGGCTGGCGGGTATGCACCACGCCGCGTGATGTTACACGACAGGCACGAACGGGAAGTCAAGCGATCGCGGTACATTGAGTCCTCTGGGATCTTAAAGATCCGCTGTGACAGTCTTTATTATCGCGTCTTGCTAAACATCGTTCGCATGAGCCTGTGCCCACCAGTGATGAGCTTCCGATGGATTTCGACTTGAAATCATTTGGGACCCAAACGTTAATTATTGCACCTGAGCGGGTGGTTGAGGTAGAGCCAACTTACCCAGGCTGCCGTCTTCTTTAATCCACCTCCAATTGCGTCCCACGCCACGTTCCAAGTTGTGTCACATGACTACCACGCTTCCTCCTTCAGTCGCGTCATATGACTACCATGCTTCCTCCTACAGTCGCGCACATGACTACCACGCTTCTTCCTTCAGTCGCGTCACATGGCTACCACGCTTTCGCCTTCAGTCGCATCATATGACTACCACGCTTCCTCTTTCAGTCGCGTCACATAGCTACCACGCTTCCTCCTTCAGTCGTGTCATATGACTACCACGCTTCCTCCTTCAGTCGTGTCATAGGACTACCACGCTTCCTCCTTCAGTCGTGTCAAATGACTACCATGCTTCCTCCTACAGTCGCGCACATGACTACCACGCTTCTTCCTTCAGTCGCGTCACATGGCTACCACGCTTTCTCCTTCAGTCGCATCATATGACTACCACGCTTCCTCTTTCAGTCGCGTCACATAGCTACCACGCTTCTTCCTTCAGTCGCATCATATGACTACCACGCTTCCTCTTTCAGTCGCGTCACATGGCCACCACGCTTCTTCCTTCAGTCGCGTCACATGGCCACCACGCTTTCTCCTTCAGTCGCGTCACATAGCTACCACGCTTCCTCCTTCAGTCGTGTTATATGACTACCACGCTTCCTCCTTCAGTCGCGCACATGGCTACCGCGCTTCCTCTTTCAGTCGCGTCACATGGCTACCACGCTTCCTCCTTCAGTCGCGCACATGGCTACCGCGCTTCCTCTTTCAGTCGCGTCACATGGCTACCACGCTTCCTCCTTCAATCGTGTCATATGACTACCATGCTTCCTCCTTCAGTCGCGCACATGACTACCACGCTTCCTCCTTCAGTCGTGCACATGACTACCACGCTTCCTCCTTCAGTCGTGCACATGACTACCACGCTTCCTCCTTCAGTCGTGCACATGACTACCACGCTTCCTCCTTCAGTCGTGCACATGACTACCACGCTTCCTCCTTCAGTCGCGTCACATGGCTACCACGCTTCCTCCTTCAGTCACGTCATATGACTACCACGCTTCCTCCTTCCGGGTTGAAGGAGGAAGCGTGATAGTCACGTGACGCGACTTGGAAAGCAACGTGGGACGCAATTGGAGGCGGATTTGAAGAAGATGGCAGCCTGGGTAAGTTAGCTCTCTCTCACCCTCCTGCTCAGGTGCAATAATTAAAGTTTGGATTTCGATTGATTTCAAGTCGAAATCAATTCAAAATCCATTTGAAGCTCATCACTGGTGCCCACCATGCGAGATCATTGAAACAATCGCAGATAGATCACAATATTGCCATTAATCAGGAAAAAGCACATCGTGGGTACTGGCTTTCACTCGCCATCTTCCATGTCACAATCCAATGCCTACACCGATCCCAACAAACTATGAACCACGTCCCGGCTGCTGCTCTGCCATATTATTCCATTTAGTGTACAAATATTTTCCAATCTTTCTATCGCTCTTGCCCTATGCAAACAGCGCAGAGTCTATCGGGAGTCTATTTTCCTGTAGTTAAAAGGAACCATATTGTAGGAATATTGCACAGGCAGAAAACAAGAAGCAGCTAATTAGATTAGATAAGTGAAAAAATTAGATTTGCATTTTGCTTCTTATTTGAAACTTCCAGCGAGATCAGTGGAGGGAGCCCCAGGCGGGAGCGCGGCGCACAAACGCGGGAGAAAACAAGACCTTATTTGATAGAGATACAATTACACAATATTTGAAGATCTGTCAGGCGCTGCAGGCGTATCTGCTCAGCTGCAGCACACCAGCCCAGCGCTCCTCCACATCCAGATATCTGTGTGTAGAGTACGGGGGGGGGGGGTGTCACCACACAGTGAGCCGGCCCGAGGGCAAACACTCACCCCCAGGGCAGGCTTTCATCTCTTCTCTCCCCATATACAATATACACACGCAGGCACAAAACAATCCTCTAATTACTCTACAGATCTGTGGTGTGAGGGCAAAAAAAACAAAGCTAGTCATACACTAAGCAATTTTTTAAAGAGGACCTGAACTTTTGCACAGGACAGGAAGAAAACGTAGAGAAATGCCTCCTGTATGTATTTAGAGAGTTTAGCCCGTCTACTTGCCCCTCATCTATGACTAATCACAACTGTAATTTAAACTCTCAGCTGTGTCAGTTAATTAATAAATACAGGATGTTAACCCTATGTCTGCTTCCAACTGAGAAAGGAGGGGGTGTGTGGTAAAGCGCCAAGGGATGCATGGCTGCATAGCTTTCCATTGCATCCATCACTATAAGGCTAGTGCTAGGGACAGATTGACTGATTGGATGCTGTGTTAGGCTTGGTTCACACTTAAAGTTTGCATCAGTTTTGCATCCATTTTCTATCAGTTTTACAGGACTGGACCAGAAATGTAAGACCTTTTAGGTGTGAGCACACCCATAGAAACACGTGCAAAACTGATACAAAACTGACTGGATTGGAAATGCACACCTTTTATGTGTGAACACAGCCACAGAAACACATATACAACTGATGCCAACTGTCAAAAACTGACGGGACAGGACTAGACACCTTTTTATGTGTGAACCAAGCCTAAGGGGATATATGGCTGCTGCATTGGGGATAAATTGTATAGGGGGATATGTGGCTGCTGTATTCGGGGTGTATGGCTGCTGTATGGAGATATATTGGGGATATATGCCTGCTGTATATATAGGGGATTTATGGCTGCTGTATATATGGGGGTGTTTATGCTGCTGTATGAGGGATGCATGGTTGCTGTATGTGGATATATGGGGGGGATGTATGGCTGCTGTATGGGGGGGGGGTGAATGGGCGATGTATGGGGATATATGGGGGATGTATGCCTGCTGTATATATAGGGGATTTATGGCTGCTGTATGAGGGATGCATGGTGGCTGTGTGTGGATATATGAGGGGGATGTATGGCTGCTGTATGGGGGGATGTAAAACTTCTATATGGGGGATGTATGGCTGCTGTATGGGGGGGGGTGAATGGGCGATGTATGGGGATATATGGGGGATGTACGGCTGCTGTTATGAGGGACGTATAGCTGCTGTATGGGGATATATAAGCGCAGCTGACAAAACTGTCGGGAGCGCTCTCCCTCTCACATGGGACGCCTCTCCACCACGACCACCACACCCCTCTGGGACTTACCATCTGCCAGGAGCTGAGCCCAGCCTAGCTGGTTGCCCTGTGCCTGGATACGTGGTGAGCCACTCAGCCACCGCTCTCACACCTATGGGAACTCTTACTACCGCACAACAAGGTGAATTGAGGTGACTGCTATCCTCATCCCCAGCAGAGTTACGGAATGCTTGGCACCTGTACGACTTGGTGAGAGTATGCAAACCGTGCAAACAAGCTTGAACTGTGCAATATGTTTTGATGTGGCGATGGCCGCTTGTTTCTACGGATTACGCTACTTTACTAACACTGCTTTACCTGCATAAGGAGCTTTAGCTTCATTAAGATTACTAATCAAGCGTTCTGCATTTGCTTATGCCTCACTGTGAAGATGCATCTTTGTTTGGAACATTGAAGGCTTATTGCCATTTGAACTTGACTTGCAAAGTTTCCCCTGGTGTATAAGTGTCCCTGCCTCAGCGTGCTTCATTACACGGCCATTGTGTGTGTGTGGATGTGTGGCGAGTGGATTTAGGTGGTTGTGACGGGGTGGCCATCCCATGTTGTTGTTAAAGCACTTTGCATGTTTGCATTGATACGCTTAATAAACCTTTATATTTTTTACAATATTAATAATCTGATGAATTTATATATATTGATATTGCTTGTTAATTTTGTGGCTAGACATACCGTATATACTCGCATATAAGACGACCCGCGTATAAGCCGAGGTACCCACTTTTACCTCAGGAATGAGGAATAAGGGATTGACTCGTGTATAAGCCCCCTCCCCAGCATAGCCCCCTCCACAGAAGCTAGATGTGCCCCCAATACAAGTCAGCCCCTCTCCCCATAGCCAGATGTGCCCAAGGATGATAGGATGATACAGCTGTGTCTCAAAACATAACACAGGAAGAATTCCGGATCATTGCACCGCTAACACGTTGCTGGCATGCTCTGCTCCACATGCCTGGGGGACACAGGTAGTCTTGAGTAGCGCACTCTGCACACCATGTTGCAGGAGATGGGAGCACAGACACAGCAGGGAGACAGCTGGCAAGAGCAGGATCACTAGTACACAATACTTACGATCCTCTGCCAGTAACAAAACCTGCTCCACCAACCATTCTTCTCCACTGACTCGCATGTAAGCCGAGGGGGTAACTTTTCAGCACATTTTTTGTGCTGAAAAATTAGGCTTATACGCGAGTATATAAAGTATATGTTCCACTGTTTAATTACCACTTTCAGATGAAATTGTACATGATATAAAGGGGTATGTATGACTGCTGTATGGGCTATCCACCATCGTCTCTGCACCAATGGTTTCCACTAGATGTGCTGATTCGCACCATCTAAAATTCTTTATTAAGTATATTTCTTTAAAAGATTACATCATCATTAAAAAATCATAGTGGGTATCTGTAAGATGATGCACAGGCGTTTCGGGCTGCCTCAGTCCTTTCTCAAATCATGACAGACCCACATGCGAATCTGTAGAAATTGACTGCTGTATGGGGACATATGGCTGCTGTATGTGGGATATATGGGGGGACGTATAGCTGCTGTATGGGGATATATGGGGAATGTATGGCTGCTGTATGGGGATATATGGGGGGGCTATATGGCTGTTATATGGGGATATATGACAGATGTATGGCTGCTGTATGTGGGATATATGGGGGATATATGGCTGCTGTATGGGGATATATGGGGGGATGTATGGCTGCTGTATGGGGGGGGGGGTGTATGGCTGCTGTATGGGGGGATATGGGGGGTGTATGGCTGCTGTATAAGGATAGATGGGGGGTGTATGGCTGCTGTATGGAGATATATGGGGGATATATGGCTGCTGTATAGGGATATATGGCTGCTGTATGGGGGATGTATAGCTGCTGTATGGAGATACATGGGGGATGTATGGCTTGTGTATGGGGGGGTATGGCTGAAGCATGGGGGGGGGGGTTGTATGGCTGCTGTGTGGGGGGGGGGATGTATGGCTGGGGGGGGGGTGTATGGCTGATGGGGGGGGTGTATGGCTGCTGTATGGGGGGGATGTATAGCTGCTGTATGGAGATATATAGAGGATGTATGGCTGAAGGGGGGGGGGGGTGTATGGCTGCTGTATGGGGGGATGTATAGCTGCTGTATGGAGATATATAGAGGATGTATGGCTGATGGGGGGGTGTATGGGGTGATGTATAGCTGCAGTATGGGGGGATGTATGGCTGTTGTATGGAGATATATAGAGGATGTATGGCTGATGGGGGGGTGTATGGGGGGATGTATAGCTGTTGTATGGAGATATATAGAGGATGTATGGCTGATGGGGGGGGGGGTGCATGACTGCTGTATTTGGGGGATGTATAGCTGCTGTATGGAGATATATAGAGGATGTATGGCTGCTGTATGGGGATATATGGGGGGATGTATGGCTGCTGTATGGGGGGGGGGATGTATAGCTGCTGTATGGGGGGGATGTATAGCTGCTGCATGGGGGATATATGAGGGATGTATGGCTGCTGTATGGGGGGGGAGGTGTATGGCTGCTGCATGGGGGATATATGAGGGATGTATGGTTGCTGTATATGGGGGGGGGGGGGGTGGCTGCTGTATGGGGGGGATGGGGTGTATTGCTGCTGTATGGAGATATATAGACCACTTGTCCTTTTTTTTTTTTTTTTGCTGACGACTAAAACCAACTCCAACTAGCAATAAAGGAGAAAGTCCGGCTCTTAAGATTGGAGGTCAATTAGACACTTAATGATGAAGCATATCTTTAAATATATTTCGGCTATTATTATCCCAGCAAAAAATTAATTAAGCAGGTCAAGCAGGACATGAAGGCTAATGTGGAGTGTAATTATAGCTGATCTCTCGACATGCTCTCTTGTGAGGAGAGGTCCTTGTTCAGAGACTGCGCTCCTTGAATGTCTAGTGTTTAATCACATGAGAACCTCCCCGAGATCGGAGTCTGCAGCGCCGGAGCTCATTTCAATTTGAAGCTCTTTTGTGTTAATTTCAGAGGATGGACTGATTTCTCTTATCTGCGATTAACCATGATGGATCCTCTGACAAGGACGGGGCGTCCTGATGCCAAGGCCCGGCTATTTCCAGGGAAAGTTCCCAGAACAAAACTTTTGTATATGTATTGTGCCCGTCCCCCATTTCACAGGATATCTGTCAGCCCGGCCCTGTAACCCTTAAAACCTTCTGACACCGCGCCCCCCCCCCCCTCTTTTCCATGTTAAAGTGGACCTGAACTCAGAACTTCCTCTCTGCTCTAAAAGATACACAACAGCATTACAACCTAAAAACAAAAACAAAAAAACAATTCTTTGTTACAGCTGATATGAATCCTGCAATAAATCTTAAATCTTACAGCATTTCTATTATTATTATTTAGTATTTATATAGCGCCGACATATTACGCAGCGCTGTACAGTATATATATATCTTGTCACTAACTGTCCCTCAAAGGAGCTCACAATCTAATCCCTACCATTGCCATATGTCTATATTATGTAGTGTAAGTACTGTAGTCTAGGGTCAATTTTAGTGGGAGCCAATTAACTTATCTGTATGTTTTTGGAATGTGGGAGGAAACCGATGTGCCTGGAGGAAACCCACGCAGACACGGAGAGAACATACAAACTCTTTGCAGATAGTGCCCTGGCTGGGATTCGAACCAGGGACCCAGCGCTGCAAGGCGAGAGAGCTAACCACTATGCCACCGTTCTACTTCCTGATTCATGGAAGCAGACATATTGTTAACATCCTGTGCTTTCAAATGCGGCTTATCTGCCATCTCTGCCATGGCAGTCATGTGACACAAGGGAGAGATCAAATTACAACTATTGATTAAAAACAGATGAGGTGGAATTAAACTTGGTACCCACCATACCATTTTCTGGCAGATTTACCTGCCACATTGATTATTTCCAACATGTCCGATCTGAATTTTGATCGATTTTTTGATTTTCCGTTTTTTGTTTTTTTTTTTTGCAATAATTTTTTTTATCAATTTTCATAGAACTGAACGAAAATAGATTAAAAAAACTGATAGAAAAAACTATTGGAAAAAAAAAAACAATTGAAAAATCGATCGAAATTCAGATCAGACATGTTGGAAATAATCGATCTGGCGGGGAAATCTGCCAGAAAAATGTAGCGTGTGTACCTAGCTTAGAACAGGCTAAACTATCTAATGAGTGTTGTCTGTCGGGGTGCATTTCTCTCTGTTTTCTTTCTGTCCTGTGCAAGTGTTCAGGTCCACTTTAAAGGACAACTGAAGTGAGAGGGATATGGAGGCTGCCATATTTATTTCCTTTTTAACAATACCAGTTGCCTGGCAGTCCTGCTGATCTTTCATGCATCAGTAGTGTCTGAATCACACACCTGAAACAAGAATGCAGCAAATTATTATTTAGTATTTATTATTATTATTTAGTATTTATATAACGCCGACATCTTCTGCAGCGCTGTATAGAGTATATACTGTCTTGTCACTTAAAGGATACCCGAGGTGAGGGATATGCAAACCTCCATATTTATTTCCTATTTATTTCCTTTTAAACAATACCAGTTACCCGGCAGTCGTCCTGATCCTGTCTCATACTTTTAGCTATAGCCCCTGAACAAGCATAAAGCAGATCAGGTGTTCTGACTCAGCTTTTACTGGATAAGCCATATACTTGTTCCAGGGTTTTGCCTCAGACACTACTTATGCCAGAAGATCAACAGGGCTGCTAGGCAACTGGCATTGTGTACAAGGAAATAAATATGGCAACCTCCATATCGCTCTCACCTTGGGTTCCCTTTAAATGTCCCTCAGGGGGGCTTGCAATTGAATCACTACCATAGTCATATCTCTACAGTATATGTAGTGTAGTGTACGGACAATTTAGGACAAAACCCATTAACTTAACTGTATGCTTTGGGCTGTGGAAGGAACCGGAGTGCCTGGAGGAAACCCACACAGACACAGGGAGAATATACAAACTGCCCAGCAAATGCAGTCAAACATCTGAGCTGCATGCTTGTTCAGGGTCTATGGCTGAAAATATTACAGGCAGACGATCAGCAGGACGGCCAGGCAATGTGCATTATTTAAAAGCGAATAAACCTGGCAGCCTCCATATCTCTGTTCAGGTGTAAAGCACGGCATGCAGAGTGTTGGGATGCTGCACCCGTTACGCCACACTATGAATGTTGATTAGGTGGTGTGATGTCCAGTGCAGCAAGTGTGTTGTCTTGACTGGAAATATGGGGGTCTACGTCAGTATAACAAGGGGATTTTGGGTAGAGTTGAGTATTGTTGCCCATCAGTATTGATTTCCCTAGGCACCTGCCTAGGCTGCCTTGTGCATGATACGGCTCTGCTTCCTATATTAAATTACGCAATGAGCACTGCTAGGACTGAATGCCCAGCAATACCACTGAGAAAGAACCTGCCTATCAGACTTGCAGCTGCTCTTAATGACAAGTGTGAATGACAAGTCCTCTTTAATGAACTTCACTTCCCTCATTTGGTGATGCGATCAGGAGAATCCCGTATTAATAATGAGGGCGGGTTCATCACTGGACCCCTCTTCCACCTTATTGATAGATACCATTTTGTGGCGTTTGGTCTTTGTGCTGCGGGAGAGTCGCTGCTTGGTTGTGCCTTGTAATATTTTTAGCCTAATCCATGTAACAGACCCCCATACGCATTAGTCATGTTAAGACCGTTGCCATGGTGATGCCTTTTTATTCAATACCCAGTAATTACCACCATACAAGAGAGGGTAAGTACCACGCACTGTTCCAATCCTGTCTGGATGGCGCTGGATGGAAGAATTACCGCTAGATAGCAATTTGCTGTTTTTTTTATTCCTTCCATTTTCATACTTCACGTTCCAATCTACAGAAATGTGCTGTGTGTTTATTATGTCCGGTTTATGTCGCAGTCACCAGATGGAATGATGAGAGCTGTAGGGAGGTAGCGGGGTGAGCGGCTATTGTCCGCTGGCATCCGATCTATCTACCGCTCCTCTTATGGTATTTTCATATATATTACAGCTCTGAACAGAGGGGCTCATCCTTCACCCAAACCCACCTGACCATTGTTTGGTACACTGACACTGCGACTCTGAGGCTGCTTTTACACTGGTGCATTGTGTTACCCTGTTTTGCAGTCTATGGGGCATTTCATACTTGTGCGGTGCAGTGTGCTGGAAGTCCTCAATCTGCCTCGCGGGTAACGCTGGCGCACTGGTGGTCGGCTTGCGTGGTTAACAGAAGTCATGTAAGCCAATGGCAACTCAGCTTTTTTTTTTTTTTTAAATTGCCGTTCGCATTGTGGAGGGCAGAGATTTTTTTTCGATACACTTCTGTGCAATTCAAATTCCGGCCACAGGAAGTGAGCGCTAGAGAGCCTTACTTCCTATTTATAGAACATCTGAACTCAGAGGGATATGAAGGCTGACATATTTATTTCCTTTTAAACTATACCAGTTGCCTGGCTGTCCTGCTGATGCCTCTAATACTTTTTAGCCATTGCCCCTGAACAAGCATGCAACAGATCAGAAGTTTCTGACTGAAATCTGACTAGATAACCCACATGCTTGTTTCAAGTTCAGGTGTCTTTGAAAAACAACAACACACTATTTTCAGTCTGATCCACAATATTGCATATCAAGACTGACAAATGTCTCGTCCAACTTAAGCATATTTCCTATGAAGTAATTAGTAAATGAAGGGCTATGAAGCCACAACTGACAGCAACGCCCTTTATGGGATGTACAAAGGAAATAAAGCGTTGAACAAAGGAACTTCCAACCATGAGAGGATCCCAGAAAAACCAACAATGGCTATACAGGCCGGCCCTTTTAGGAGAGATGTGGTACGTTCCGCACAACCTTTGTTTTACTGTATACAGGCAGTCATGGCGTAAGTACAATTCATGGGGCCGGGCCCCCTAGCAAAACCTTAATGGGCCCCCCATGTTCACATTCCTTCCCTTGCCTCCCCTTCACGGCTTGGGGCCCATCTCACAAGTCTCAAAGCAAGTGTGGCCATCAGGATCTTTACCTCCATAACAAGTGTAGCCACAAATACACCTGATGTAAAGGATGGACCCCTGTATGGGAGGAAGGGAAAGTTAGTAGTTTGGGCCCCCCACATCTCTACCCCCCCCCCCTGCAGTCGCAGGGGCCGTTCCCCTCTAGTTAGACCAAGCATATCCTATGTCATCTGTATATTCATACTTAGCGGATTAAAAATTGCCTTTCTCATCCTTTCTTTATCGTAGGAAAAATGCTACTCAGGATAAATACAACACACTGGCAAACAACATAAACATTGTACACTCCATCTATTGTGTGTTATACAACATATTGGTAACTATCCTCAACATAATACACCCCATCCATCTGCTCTATATAGTTGTCCTCATAAGAAATGTTTTACGTCTCATCCATCAGTAGTGGCTGGACAGTGGACTGGTTAAGGGCTCTGCCTCTGACACAGGAGACCAGGGTTTGAATCTCGGATGTTCCTGCTCAGTAAGTCAGCACCTATTTGGTAAGGAGACAGTGGGAAAGACTTCCTAACACTGCTAATGCCAAATGAGTGCCCCCTAGTGCCTGCAGCTCTGGTGCTTTGAGTCTGACAGGAAAAAAGTGCTATACAAATGTTCTGTGTCATGTCTTGTTATCTATACTTTAATATGATGGTTCCCAAGGTAGATTTTTGACAAACAAGCCATCCTTTATAAACTGGCTCAATAATGTCTCCACTGATTAGTTATAAATATGGTATACCGCATCACCTACCTGCCCTATCAAATTCTCAATCATCTGTCAGATTTACAAAGTTCTTAAACTGTTTGATCTCTATGGTACTCAACCATATGCCAAATCTTCTGCGTCCTTAACTGATCTGATCTTTAATGTCCCCAGCCACGTACCAGATGACAAGTTTCCCCGAACAATCTACTAATGTGCAGTGTCCTCGATCATCCAACCAATCTATGCATATTCAGCCATCTGGAGTATCCATCATGCAATCCGACTCGTTTACGGTCTTCACAGTCCGTCTACTTGATCTCCACAGTCCCCAAACCAATGTGTACAGTTTTCAACTACCAGATCAGTGAAGCTTTTACTGACCAACCCCTGGTCTATAATTTCTCCAGACCAGAAATGAAAGTACTGACTTCCACCAAATGTACAGCACCTGCTGCTAGCACCAACATTTCTGCTTCTTCTATATACCAATATTAGGACAAACAGGGTTAAAGACAGACACGGATTCTGACCTGGATCTGTTGCTGTAAAATGTTGATCTTGTGTTGCTGTTGCAGAAGCTGCTGCTGTTGTCGTGCAATCTGCATAAAGAAAAAGAATTTGAAAAAAATAATTCAAAATAATTATTAATATATTTATGCCAGTATTGTATATATACTGAAAAATGTACATATGAGGGACAGGTGTATATGTATATATGTAACAGTACTTGCAGTGATGACCTGTGTTCACAAACAATAATTTACAAAAGTGTATCAGGGCCAGTGCAGCGATTTCCACTATTAACAGGGGCGTAGCAATAGGGGGTGCAGACCGCAGAGGGGCCCCTCAGTATTAGTTCTCTATTGGTCCTGTGCTCATAATAATCACTTCTATAGATACTTTGTGTAGTGGTAATCATTAACAAGCTGCTCACCATCCCCTTCTTGCACCTCTGACACTGTAGTTGCCATTGGCAGGTTTTGGTGCGCCGTATCAATTGTTACGTATAGAGTGCTTGGGGGGCCCCATTCTAAAACTTGCATCGGGGCCCACAGCTCCTTAGCTAGGCCACTGTCTATAGAATCATATCTGTTTTTAACTCAGTGCAACCGGAGAGCACAAGAATCAGTCATTCAATACTGGCTTTTAGCCTTGTTCCTTGCATATTACTCCAGATCCTCTCAATCTTTTATGGATAGTATGTGTTGTAGACGGTAAAATCTCCAAATTCTTTGCACTGCGGAATGTAACTTCTAAATTGTTGCACTGTTTGCTTGCAGTGTTTCACTTTGCTTCTGAGAGACTCAGTCAGTCCCTCTATAATCATGTTACTAACGTTTTGTCAGTCAATCTACTTAAATCAGAGATTTTTCCGCAAAGTGTTTGTGTATGTTTGTGTGTGAGTGTGTGTATGTTTGTGTGTGAGTGTGTGTATGTTTGTGTGTGAGTGTGTGTATGTTTGTGTGTGAGTGTGTGTAACATAACACAACTTTTTCAGTTTTTTGTTCCCACTTTTTTGAAACATATTGCTGACATTGAATTAAAATGGAAAAATAATAAAAATATATCGCTATGTACCCCCCCCCCCCCCCACACACACACACACACACCCTCCTAGTGATGCTTAGCCTAGGCTGTTAACCTATGCGGAATTCTAAATGTAAATCAGGGAGAGGAAAGATTTTACAATGGCCAAACACTGATTAAATAATTTACAAATCAATATCGTAAAAAAAAAAAATAAAAAAAAATATTAATTCCATTATTGTGACTACAGTTCCTCTCTCAACGATTTTCAGACCGTTGCATTCCGTTACTATTCACATTTACGCAGCATGTAAACTTTTTTGGAAAGGGGTTTGTGAAAGCGGATTATTATTTGAGAAGGTGTGAGATAAGTGATGCCCTGAGTGGCGGTCAGTCCTGGGAGTCAGGTGACGGCCAGCATCACGTATCACTGAGCTCTGCAGAAACGCCTCTGTGCTGAGAGCCGAGGTTATCGAGCAACAGATGTGCGCTCCCCGCGACATCAATTACACAATGAATAATGTACAGATTGCCTCAGGATGTTGTAACAAATATCAGCGCCACTCAGTTCCACTCACTGATAACTTGTGATTGGCACATGGCACCAGGCCAAGCCAACATTAACACTCACAAAACGCTGGAGCACGACACACAGCCCCTCTCCCATCCGCCAGCATATTATATCCCTCCTCATGCTGGCTATGACAACACAGGGTAACAACGCATCCTTTTCTGAACCTATCCATCTAGGATTCCTGTATACAATATGCACATAGGAAGCAGGGCTTAAAGAGGAACTGGAACGACATATACAAATAGTCCCTGTTAATGATAGGGACTGTAGGTCCATTCTTAAAGGACCACTAACATGAACAGTTTTTTTTTAATGAAAATACATGAAAATGCATAATTAAAAAGTACATTTCTCCCAGAATAAAATGTGCTATAAATTACTTTTCTCCTATGTTGCGGTCACTTACAGTAGGTAGTAGAAATCTGACAGAACTGACATGCTTTGGACTAGTCCATCTCCACAAGGGATATTCTCTGGGTTTTCTTTATTTTCAAAAGCACTAAGTGAACAGCAGTTGCTCAGTTCAACTGTCAGAAAAGTGTGTAAATAGATAGAGGAGGCAGCCAGCATCTTTGCATACATCCCATACCAGGAGTGCTTTAGTAGAAAATAAATTAAATACTGAGAATTCCCCATGAAGAGGTGGACTAGTCAAAAACATGTCAGTTCCGTCAGCTTTCTACTACCTACTGTAAGCGACAGTAACATAGGAGAAAAGTAACTTATAGCTCATTTTACTCTGGAAGAAACATACTTATTTGTATGTGTTACCTTGTATTTTAAATTTTACAATTCTTCACGGTAGTGGTCCTTTAACCTGGTTCTGTCCATAAGTGGAAACGCTGCGCTATCTCTGTCCCCTGTGCCTCCTCAGTGCCCCCCTAGTCCCCCTCTATCCTTCCTCTGTTCCCACATACCTTCAGTGTCCACCTCTGTGCCGCCTCTGCCCCCACACACACACACTGTCATCTCTGCTCCCCCCCCCCCCACACACACACACTGTCACCTCTGTCCCTTTTTGCCCTCAGTGTACTCCAGCAAGTTGTTATTTTACTGGTTTGAAAAAATGTTTTCTTTGAATTTTTAAAATTGATTTTCAAAACTGCAAGGTCTTTTGAAATCAACTTTCACATTTTCAGGTCATTTGTATTGACGGGGTGTTCGAACGTCAGGGACTACCTGTAGTAGAATACAGTAAATTATTCAGAATATCCTCTTTTCTGTTAAAAATGCTAGGTGTAGCCCCACCTCCCCCCCCCCACTGAGGCTTAAGGCCCATACACAAGTCGGATTTTTTTAAACGACAGGTCGTTTGGACGTCCCGTCGTTCAGACGCCAAATCGGGCGTGTGTACAGTCCGTCGTTCAGTTGATAAGTCTGGTCTTATCAGCTGAACAGACAAATACTGACTAAATAATTTATGAAGTAATATCGTAAAAAAAATAAGCAATTTTATTATGTTATTTTGATTTTAGTTCCGCTTTATTAAAGTGACACTGAAGCAAAAAAAAGTATGATATAATGAATTGTAAGTGTAGTACAGATACTGAATAGAACATTAGTAGGAAAGAAAAGAGTCTCATTTTTATTTTTCAGTTATATAGCTTTTTGTAATATAACATTGCATCATTCTGTCATATTTGCAATTTACAAACCCCACTCTGTATTTTAAACTAAGAAACAGAGCAGAGCTAATGACCCTTTGATCATCATTGCAGTAAAACCTTATCTAAATCTGTCTCTCACTTTCTTTTCTTTGATGTTAAAGTGCATCACAAAACAGCACAGTAGCTGACCCAAGTTGGGTCGAAGAGCTCAGAGAAGCTCTTTTGCATAGATAACAACTAAAGTTTCTTAACTCTTCCTGTACTGGAAACAATATGAGACTCTTCTCTTTGCTACTAATGTTCTATTTCTTAAAGAGAATCTGTACAGTAAAATTCTTACAATAAAAAGCATACCATTCTATTCATTATGTTCTCCTGGGCCCCTCTGTGCTGTTTCTGCCACTCCCTGCTGCAATCCTGGCTTGTAATTGCCAGTTTTTATGCAGTGTTTACAAACAAAAGCCATAGCAAGTGATAGGCTGAGAGTAGCTCAGTGTGTGAGTCATACAGAGTGTGCAGGGGGCCTGGAGAGGGTGTGTATAGCTTCTGTCCAATCACAAGCAGCACAGCACATTCCAGCCTGACTGCCTCAGCCTGACAGAGCCGACAGAGGAGAGATTAGATCATATAACAGAGATAATACAGCCACTGTGCAAATAGGAAAGGTTGCAGTAAGACAGAGCACATTAGAACAGCTATAGGAACATATAGGATAGAAGAAATAAGGCTCAAAATTTTGTTACAGAGTCTCTTTAACTATACTACACATACAATTAATTATCTCATAAATTTATTTTCACTTCAGATTACCTTTAAAGGTATCTGCAGGTGACAATTCACTATAGTAACTGTCTAAAAAACACCTTCTTACACCTTTCAGTGTTGACATTTCCTGTCACTGTTCCCACCCAACTTACAATTTTGGGTGTTCCTTCACCCTTCCCAGTGAAAAGGGGACAATGCAAGTTTAAACTGGAGTAGCTACACTTCCACAGGCCCCAGTGTAAACTATCATTGCCCCCCCCCCCCCCACCCCATTCCCAACATTGTATATATAGTATCCAAAACCTGATTTCCAGGGAGAGCCACAGTTTGACAGGAGTCTAAGCATGATCAGTGCTACTGAACACACAGATTGAGGAGGTCCTTAGCACTATAGCACCAGAAAAGAGCTAATTAGGTGGCTGAAAGAAGGCTCAATGTGGGCCCTTAGGTCTAGGGGCCCAGGAGCAGTTGCATATACTGTACCACCTACTACTATTAGAACACAAATAAAGATGATACTGACACTTTTATATTAAGGGAATGAAAAAGATGATGATGATGCGGCAATCACCATGGCAGCTAATCAGATTTACTATTCATGCAGAATAAAGGCGATTGCAGCATTAGACAATGATTTTAAGGAACACTGAACAGACATGAACTCAATAATCGGTGTAAACCTATCTTAGGCCAATATTAAGATGCAGGAAATGAGCACTGAAAAGAACATTGGCTGTGTATGGAGGATAGATAATTCTTAGCATCCCATGGGGAGGGGTTCTTCACAGTAAGAGAATTTCAGCTTTGAATCGGCTCAGGAATGAATGACCCAATATAATTATTTATTTATTTTTAAATGACCAGATCATTTTTCTTATCCACATATTCACAGTTATATTTGGAAAGACAATTGAGGACAGCTTTTTGAGTTTATTGAAAGGGCACCGCTGTAATTTGGGCTGCGGGGTATAGCCGCTAGAAGAATATTGGTAAATGACAGATATTCTACTTTTAGGCTCTAACTTATTCCAATTTTACTGCCTAACCTGACTTTATTCTCACTTGAACCCTTGCTCTACCGATGCCAAACCCTAACCAACCCCCTGTGCCACAATTTCTGCCAATCAGAGCACCACGTTCACTGCTAAAAACCCTCTCCACCAATATTTGCACTGCCTAATTACAATAATTATTGGGCACTGCTGGCACCCAAATTACCCCCTGGGCGCCAGCAAAGCCGCAATTAACATTGCGATCTATGCAGCGCCCGTTTCACCAGGCGGCCAACTGCACCCAAACCACCTGCTGTGAGCTTATCCCAGAGACCAGAGGACACTGTGGGAAGCCCAGGGCTGGATTTACCATAAGGCACTGTAGGCACGTGCCTACAGGCGCCTGATGATGGAAAGGCGTCTCACTCCCCTCCCTATGCAGAGTCCTGATGAGAGTGTAAATGAGAGGTTACTCACCCTGCTCTCTGTATTTCACTGACGAGATCTCCCTTCAGTCAGGAGCACCTCTACCTAATAGTGAGGTTCCTCTATGTATCTAATACTTAAGGGCACCTGTAGCTACTTAGTGTTGAGGGTACTTGTGGCTACCTAATACTAAGGGGCACCTGTAGCTACCTATGGCGGGCAAAGGAAGTAAGAGAGAAGTGACAGCTGGGCCAGCCAGCACACTTGCGGGGGTTTTTAGGTTTGGATAGGGCAAAGTCTAGGGTGCCAGGACATCTGTGCCTATAGGCTCCTGTGAGGTAAATCCAGGCCTGGGGAAGCCTCATTAGGATTCAGAGGCTTCCCTCTCCTTAGGTAAGTATGTAATTCTGTACCCGAGTTTTGGCTCAGGTACACTTTAAGCTGCAGCAATACTCACAATAGGGTGCTGACTGTCTCTTGGATGGTCACTCAGTGGCTCAGCAGAGTTTAGAGGCCATTCATGAGATACTGACTAAACCACAAGCGTACGGCTAGCCATAAACGTGGCAGCGATCACTGATAGGGCTGATCTACGGCTGGCTCTCTGGCAATCGCCTGGGCGGCACACTCGCTTCATTGAGCATGACAACCGAGCTCTAAGTGTCATTTAATTTTCATTTTGAAATATAATTACTAAGTGTTCGTTGTAAGATATCACTCGTCTGCAAATGTGTCAAGATTAATTTGTGCCGCCGTATTCACAAGTGTCAATAGTTAATTACACAGTCGTCTCCGGATGCTGCGGTGACATTCCGAATCCTCAGCTCCTTCTATGGGAATTTAGCCCTCCGTTTGGGGACCTTGCTGGCGCCGTACGTGCGGACAAATACGCCCGCCCATAAAATATCCAAAATCGCAACTCATTAAAACCATCGGAGCGTAGGCCGCGCCGCACCCGGCAAAACTACTTTTCAAATTAAAAGATCATTTCAGTAATAATGTCACATTCTTAAAAAATGCACATTAATTTGGGGGTCTGTCGGATGTGACGCTCTGGGGGCCACCAGCGAGCATTGTAGTCATAAATGACTGTATCGTGTGGCGCACGCAAGCGTCTGCTCTGTTTGATTCCCAACACAGTTTGCTTTAGAAAAAAAATAGCGTTGTGATCTTTGTACAAGAAATTAGAGGAGATGAAAAATTTGTTGAAAAATGTAAAGGGAACCTGAGGTGAGAGGGACATAAGGGCTGTCGGCGGGGTCATCTCTTCTGCACGTCCACTCCATCTGGCACATACTGCGCCTGCGCAGTAGTTGTGCACCCTGCCGGTGGGTTGCGATCATTATGGCCAGCCAGCCAGGACACGGAGGAGGACCAGGGCTGCTGGGGGCTTGAAGAAGCCCCAGGTGAGCAAAAATAGATGATAAGAGTTCGCCTCGGGAGCCCGCCGCAGGACAATCACACTGCACCATTTTGTTGTTAAATCATCCTGCGGCAGAGTGCGCCAAAACAAATTTGAACAATGGGCACATGCGCATTACACTGCTATTTAGATTATTGTGGGGTCATTGCTTCAAATATAATTGTGCTTAGTTAGCGGGAGGTACCGAAATATGATTGCACAGAAATGGTAATTCAGAGCTCTGAATTCTTAACCCATACATGGAAATAGAAAAGGAACACAACCTAGTTCTAAGTAGGTTTTGGACTGTACATAGACATGTTTATCTCATCATGTCACATGCCACGTTGGGGTCTCGTTAGGTCCTAGGAGCTGCTATAACAATAATACTGGATAAAGGGGCCGCTGCAAGACAACAGGTGGCGCTACATGGGAGACAGATCACTAAAAGCTTCTCCTGGGAACGATAAGAGAGGAGAAATAAATGTAGCTATCACCCGAAAAAAAGCCTACCTAATGCAAAAATGTCTTCATTAATAAGAACAACATTTACAATTTAAATCTGTTAACAAATGTTTATGATCTGCAGAAGATTTCCTTATTTTAGGGTCTATTTCCACTAGTCCTCCGTCAGCTCTGCATCAGTTTATCTGCACCCGGATGTGGCTATTTAGCGCCTGTTTCCACTACATGCGGAATCTGAGTGCAGAAAAACTGACTCCAATGAATGCCTATGGGCCTGCTTCCACTAAACGCGATTTGCAGAGTTCTGCATCATGCACGGTTTCCCATTCAATATAAACATTAGTGGAAACAGGCCCATAGGCTATCAATGGAGTCAGTTTCTCGGAACCCAGAATCCACGTGAAGTGGAAACAGGCCCTTAAAGGACAACTGTAGGGAGGCTACCATGTTTTTTTCCTTTTGTGTGATACCAGTTGCCTGGCTGTCCTGCTAGTCCTTTGTCTTTAATACTTTTAGCCGTAGACCCTGAACAAGCATGTAGCAGATCAGGTGTTTCAAACATTAATGTCAGAACTGACAAGATTAGCTGCATGCTTGTTTCTGGTGTTATTCAGATACTACTGCAGCCAAATACATCAGCAGGGCAGCCAGATAACTGGTATTGCTTAAGAGGGAATAAATATGGCAGCCTCTATATACCTTTCGCTACAGTTGTCCTTTAATGAAAGAGGACATAGCATGAGAGGTGCTTGAATTTGTTTCAGGGACACTACTGTTATCTTTAAACACAATAGCATGCCTGGCAGAAGTACCTTATCACTGTCAAACTAATACAGGGTGTGGAAAGACTTCTAAAAGTCCATTAAAACCCACTTAAGTACTTGCAATAACAGAAATATTGTCTTATTAAAGTCTTACATCAAAGCAGTGGAGTTACCCTTCATGTCAGGAAGCCACGTGGGTCAGAATATTCCCTGACGCTCACCTGTTCCTGCTGCTGGCGGGCGAGGTCCATTTGTTGTCGCTGCTTCTCTATTTGGGAGGCGGCCAGTTTTTTCTGTTCGTCGTGCGCGGCCAGGAGCTGTTCCCGCAAGCTGATTAGCTGTGAGATCATAGTGGAGAGTTGGCGTTCCTTTTCTGCTAAGCTTTCTGGGGTACCTGATGAAAGAAGGAAAGGATTTAAAATCAGAAACAAAAAATGCTTGAGTTATATATAGCCCAAAATGTATTTGGTCTGCTCTGGATTGGCTGTGGAAGTACTACAACCGTTGTCAGTGACCAACTGCAGCCTTTGTCCTAAACATTTGGTATGGATACAGAGACGCCAGAATGATAAAAAGATCTAAAACGTTTAAAAGTGAGGAGGCAATGGTGGACTTACCTCCTCCGGGCAGACAAGAAAATGCCAATCAATTTTCAGCAAAACAATTTATTTACATACGCCGATAAAATACAATGCGTTTCGCGGGAGTGACCGCTTCCTCAGGCAATAAGATAGAGCATATACAACAACAGGTCTGTTACTATGCCATGTGCCTCTGGCCTTTGTCCCAAACATAAACCTCTTCATTAATTTTAAGTTTTTTTGTGACACCAAAGAGTAGATCAGAAAGTAATGGAAATATCCCTTACGGCCGGTTCACACAGGTTTCTGCCAGCGTGTCATTGAAATCCTTTTCTGCAAGCGTGACATCTTCCGGTGACTTTGACCCCTGCAGGCAGGGCTGTTTTTAGGTAAAGGCATTCCAGATCATTGCCTGGAGTGCCACTGGTTCTGGGGAGATGCCACGCCCCTGGATTAAGCCATGCCTCTAAATGAAGCCCCACCCCAAATGGACATCTTGCCTGGGGTGACAAAAAGGCTAGAAACGGCACTGCCTGCAGGGGGACACAGAATGACCCTGGAAGCAGCGGTAGGCTGAAACGAGGGGAAATATCGGAATTGGGACAAGACCTTAGCACAAATGACAGTAATAAGAAGTAAACCACAGTACAGGCAATTCTCAATCTCCTTTGAATGGGCAGACCCGTGTGAACCGGCCCTAACACAGACAAAGATCACAATAAAAACCTGATAGAGCTGCAGGTCCTTTTTTTTACAAAAATACTGCAGGAGAAAGAGGAGCCCATGGAGAATAAAACACTTTAAAATAAACAGAACTAAAAAGTGAGGAGGTGGCTTACCTCAGAAATTAAACTAATTAAGGAAAAATGCCCCACCCACAACAAGTGGCACCATACCAACTGCTCTGGAAGGGGAAGCCCTGTATCAGACGGAGAGAGGGGAGGAAATTGGGGCTCCTTGTGGTCCTGGGCCACTCTGTGACTTCGGTGGCTGCTCCCCCAGTAGATAAGTCGGCACTAGTCTACTTTAGGGGCCCCAGCAGGAAACTTCATAGGAGACAATGCTCCAATCATAGATTCCTCTGCAGCACAAAGCGCTGTGATTGGCTGAATAGTGTGGGCGTAGTTTACTACAACCTATCTGAAACCTAGCAGTTTGAGAGGGTGCCGTCCACCCAATCACGTTGGCAGAATTTCCATATGAGGTTCTCTGCTAGGTCCCCTTAAGTAGACTAGTGCCAAAAAGTTTACTTTAACTGTTCAAAATACTTATTTACAAAGGTGGAATGGCCTTGCTAGGCTCACTGTCCTGCCGAAAACACTCCTTAATTACATACGCATGGTAAAATGTGCAAGAGCTTGAGTTACCAAATGTTTGGGGTCAATTTCACTATCACCGCTAGTCTACTTTAGAGAACGCAGCTCGAAACCTCACAGGGAAATTCTGCTAACGCGATTGGGTGGACAGCACCCTCTCCACCTGCTAAGTTTCAGATAGGTTGTAGTAAACTACGCCCACACTGTTCGGCCAATCACAAAGCTTCGTGCTGTAGAGGATTCTGTTATTGGAGAACTGCTCAAAGCCTTGTGACTGGGCATAATTTACTACAACCTATTGGAAACCTAGCAGTTTGGGAGAGTCCACCCAATCACATTGGCAGAATTTCCCTATGAGGTTTCCTGCTGGGTCCCTTAAAGTAGACTAGTGCCAACTTTTCTGTGTATTAAAGTGAACTCAGTCTCCATCACTGAACAGCCCCTATAAGGACCGACCGTGAATTTAGTTGGCGGAATAGAGGCACGGATGCCGGTATAAGTTACACAAGTTTATGCTGCGGGTTTCGTATCAAGAGAAATGCGGCCAGGAAGGGGAGCCCTTCACTCCTGCACACGGCTGCCTATTCAGGTCGCGCCATTCTGATAGACGCTGCAGCTCACATTACACCAGCTCTGATGTCCGCACTTCACAGGCCAGATTCGCCGTTCCATCCGCCATTCAGCCGTGCCGGATTTTTTAAAACAATTTTTAAACTCTCTGTCTTTCATAAATTGCTCATCTTTCAAATGTCACAAGAAAAAGGGGGCCAAAGAGGAAAACAAACGGAGGAAGCGCTAAAGGCGGCAAACAATCAGCCAGCGAGGTCCGGAGAGAGATGAAAGAGAGCTTTGTGATGTCCGGAGAGCGTGCTTTACTGCGTCCGCATGGAGGTTAAAACGCTTTCTAGTCCAAAGGCCCCCAAATGCATCATAAGATAAAGGCTTTGAGAGGCAAAACAAACACAAAGCTCTCCATTCTCCCTCTATCTCCGCACACAACAGCTGAGGAGATATGATGAAGTCCTGAATGACTTCTTAACACCAGAGCACTGTCATCCCTTTGTCTCGCCATCAGATCGCTATTGTTGGCGCTCCCATATGCTCCGCGCTGATCTGCTGTAAATGAGAATGTTATAAATGCCTCCATTGTGCCCTGCTGTACAGAACAAGCTCAGTGTGCGCAGAGGACACCGGAGGTGCAGCTTTGTCTTCCATACCCGATGTGCCCCCCCTGGGGGGAACAAAAGTAGGGCAGAGCGGAGCAGATATTCACCAAGTCTATCTGACCATCATCATATAGTGCTTTACCTCCCCAGCTAACTGTCCCGCCACCATTTATATAAAGCATTTCTGTACTTACATGTGCTTAGAACCACTTAAAGGGAACCTGAAGTGAGAGGTATCTGGATGCTGCCATTGTAATTTACTTTTAAACAACACCTGTTGCCTGGCAGTCCTGCTGAACTCTTTAGCTGCAGTAGTGTCAGAATCACAAACCTGAAACAAACATACGGCAAATCCAGTCAGACTTGAGTCAAACATCTGATCTGCATGCTTGTTCAGGGGCCGTGGCTAAAAGTATTAGAGGCAGAGGATCAGCATGACTTCCAGATTATTTGTATTGTTTAAGGGTACTTTTACACTATAGCAGTGCGATCGTCCGACGTTTGTTGGACGATCACTAGGCAAGTCGCACCGCACATTATAGCCGCGGTGTGACCGTAAAAAAAAAAAGTGAACATGGAACTTTTGCTCCACTTCTGGGAAACGCAGGGTAATGCACAGTAGCCCATGCATTACTTCCGACACATTGCGGGCACTGTGGCATGTCTTATAGACAATAATGGGCACTGCAATGAGTTGCAATGGAGTAGAGTACCGCGACACCAAGTATGACAGAAACGTCAAAGGTTAATAAATATGTCAGCCTTCATATCCCTCTCACATCACTAGTGATGGTCGTGTCTAGGAGAACTCATTGGGAAGCATGTGATTTGCTTGATCAGCTGATGGATTTGCAAAGCTCTGATTTGCTGTGATCACATCCTGCTTTAGCACATGTTAACCACTTCACAGCTCCAGTACAGTATATCTACTCCCCTGCAGACTTCATCTAACCGCCCAGGGGAGTAAATATACGTACTCCCGCTGCTACCACTGCTGAAAGCGCTCCCGCTTATTTGTGCGCTCGTTCATGTTGCCATCTGCCCGCCAGGAGATCAATGAATGGGAAAGCAATTCCTAATCATTGATCTAAGTTCCCGTAGCAATTATCGGCGCCTTTTATGAGAAGCTGCACGATCATTCTAATAAATAAAAGTTTCCCATCTTCAGTACACTTCCTGTAAGCATACATATTTCGCTTACAGGACATATAACAAAAAAAAAGACTGAGGCCATCTTGTGGCCAAATAGTAAAACTACATCTAAAAGTACTTTTTTTAAATGCAAAGACCTGTTTTTACATTTTAAATTAACCCCTTACCTCCCACACTCCCCAATAGTTACCAACATTTATTTTTTTTGTAAAAAAATACAATGAAATAAATTTACAATTATAAAAAATGCATTAATAGTTTTCTTAGGGACTGAACTTTTTTTAATATGTATGTCAAGACGGTATAATACTGTTACTTTATAAATGATGGGCTTTTTATTAATGATGGATGCAAAACTGAAAAAAAATGCATCTTTATTTCCTAATAAAATATTGGCACCAGAGATTGTGATAGGGACATCATTTAAATGGTGTAATAACCGGTACAAATGGGCACAATTACGTGGATTTTAATTACGGTAGCATGCATTATTTAAAAATTATAATGGCCGAAAACTGAAAAATAAGGATTTTTTTCCAATTTTTTTCTTATTTTTCCATTAAAAAACATTTAGAATAAAAAAATTCTTGGCATAATGTACCACCCAAAGTAGGCCTAATTAGTGATAAAAAAAACACATTTAACACATTTCATTCTGATAAGTAGAGATAAAGTTATTTGCAAATGAATGGAAGGAGCTGAAAGGTGAAAATTGCTTGGATGCTGAAGGGGTAAAACCCCTCAGTTGTGAAGTGGTTAAAGACTGGCAAATCAGAGATTTACATATCTATCACTTGACCAAGCTGATCACATGCTTCTCCATGAGTCCTCCTAGACATGACCATTACTACTCATGTCAGGTTCCCTTCAAAATGAGGGACTGACCAAAAAATGCCTTACATATTTTAGTTCTGTTCTAATGTACAGCTTTGTTACAGACATTGTTTACATTGGAAACACCACCTTGATGTCTGTGGATAATATCAACACTTCAGTTAGGCCCCTTTTACATATAACAGGTTTCGCACACAAATTGTATGTTTGCGAATTTGCCTTCGCCTTCAGCGTTTTTATGGCTCTTTTACACTACATGCGATTTTGATGCAAAGTTACAAGCAATTCCAATTTTTATATGATACGGCTAAAAAGAAAGTCCTGCATGTTGCGTTTTCTCTGCGTTTTTCTTCTTGTGTTGCCAACATCTGGTGAAATTCGCAAATCAGAAATCGGTATTGTGGTTTGCAGTACAAAAGAAACCTCATGCTAATTTATATATCTTAATTTTCTGCAACAAAACCCCCTACAAGTATGGGTATTTTTTGCAACGGACATGTGAATCGCATACAATGGAAATCAATGGAAACGCAAAGTTTTGCAGTCCATATGTGAAAATTTGCATGCAAATATCAAAATTTACATAAATAAGTAGATCAGTAGTAGCAACATCCCCAAAAACCAAGCACATCCTGCAAATGTAACCCCTTTCCTCTCATCCTCACCGATTCGACACTCGGTACTGGAGCCCTGTACTGGAGCACTTATCCCATTGGCTGCATGAACTGTCAAAGCCTCACACAATATCAGCACAGTTCACCGTATTTGTATTCTTAGAATAACAGCATTAATCCCATTGGTGTGAGCAGCCTCGGTGGAGCGTCCCGGTTCACCAGCCCTCAGATAATGAAATTTCAGCCGAGCGTCTGCTGGCTCCGTCCAGCGAATTATACTGAACAAGTCGTTAAAGCTCAGGAATTTGGGGGCTGTTTGTCCCACCTGTGCAAACACTCCAAAATCCCAATTATGCTTCTCCCAAAAAATATTCAAGCATAATTATTTCCTGAGCAAAATACAATAAGTTTTGTCGGCCTCATTTCTCCACCCAGAATGCATCGAGGTCCGCACACTGTTTTTTTAGTTCTAAAATACAGACACGTGCTGCTGATTTACTTCGATAGATCGCTATCCACACGACCGAGCTGTGATATGCGTAACTGGGTCCTCCCCCATTTACCATCATTCTTATACATATTCTCTCTTCAAGGCAGTTATGTTACAGGTAAACTGTTGCCTGGAGTGCCACTTTACATTTCTATGAGAGACTAATTAAAGGCAACCTAAAGTGACAGTAAGGACCCCAGTTTAACTTATCTATTTCTTCTTCCAGCCCCCTGTAGTCGACCTGGTCCCTTGCTGTCTTACTCTCTATTCCCTTCAGCGTTTTTTTTTTATTCCAGCCACCTGAAAACTATTAATATTCTACCTTAGCACAGCCTTATCTGCAGCACTGCCCAGCCTCTCTGCTAACTCCCGCCTCTCCATCTTCCTTCTGGTGAGTCAAGCTGTCTGCTGTTATGTGTGCAAAGACAAGACAGCTGCTCTGTGTGTTCATAGCTGGCTTGGGAGGGAGCCCGTCTCTGCAGACAGTATAACTCATCAGAAGGATGGTGTTGATGAGGAAGTCACTAAACCCACAGGGAAGTGCTAAATGTCTGACCATTATATGGTCAAATCTCAACACAGTGTTGAGCTGGCTAGATTAAGAAGAGAAAAACGCTTAAAGAGTAAGAAGGAGCAACAGTAATTTTAGTAAATACTACCATATTTAGAATTTATCTTAACAAGCAAAAGATTTCAGTACCACTTCAGAAATGCCCCCAGGGTAGACATACTACAGGATAAAGATCTGGCTTTACAACCAAATATTCGTACCCCTCCGTCCAGTGAGGGCCCCCCACCGCCTCCCGGATGGCCTGGTGAGGATGATGACGCTTCTTCATCTCTGAGAAACAATGATGGATAGACAGTTGGCAGCTTGTTACTTGGAGGCGGCTAGAGGCTGCGATCACACGGAACAATCGCACAGCCAATAAAAGGCATCGCGGGAGAGGGATTAAGAGCTGCACTCTAGGTGCCATTATTGTTTCCATAGATACTATAGAGAGCACCGCGCTCCTCAAATGACTCCTAACAAGTGCAGAAATAACTCAGCCAAATAAAAAGAACTTCAACAGAAAAGACGGTGGAGTTTCCTCTTCCCTGGAAGGGAATCAGGATGGCGAACAAGGTCTGTGTGACAAACATCGCCAAAAAATGTTACATTTAAAATACATTCATATAAAAAGTAAATTTCTTCCAAAGTAAAATGCACTTTAATTTTTTTTTCCTATGTTGCTGTTGCCTACAATAGGTAGTGAAAATCTGACGGATCTGTCAGGAACTGGACTAGTTCATATGATTCTCAGGCATTTATTCACAAAAGCACTTATTGAATGGAAGTTGCTCAGTGAAACTGCCATAATGGTCAGCATTTTAAATACAGTAGATCCTTTCCAGGATGTAGTTTTGTAAAAAAAAAAAAAAAAAAAACATGGGAATACCCCATGATGATATGGACTAGTCCAAGATCTACTACCTACTGTGAGTGACAGCAACATAGGAAAAAAAAGTAATTTGTGCGCATTTGTGTGTAATTTGTGTGCATTTGACTCTAGGAGAAGTATGCATTTTATAGGCTTGTATTGTAACCTCCTTAGCGGTATGGACGAGCTCAGCTTGTCCATAACCGCCGCAGGGCACCGCTCAGGCCCTAGTGGGACGATTTTGTTAATTTTTTTTTTAAAACACGCAGCTAGCACTTTGCTAGCTGCGTGTGGGACGATCGCCGCCGATGCGCCGCTACCTGCCGCGTAACAGGTCCCCCCCCCCCGAGACCCCGTGTGCAGCCTGGCCAATCAGTGCCAGGCAGCGCTGAGGGTTGGATCGGGATTCCCTGTGAGGTCACGACGTCATTCAGTTCGTCGCCATGGTGACGGGATAAGCCCTAAAGGAAATCCCTTTCAGAACGGTATTTCCTGGTGGGTTTGATCGCCAGCGGCGATCGGAAGGGTGGGAGGGATTCTGCAGGGATGGGGGAATCATGTAGCTAGCGCTAGGCTAGCTACTTGATGAAAAAAAAAATTCAAAAAATACTGCTGCACAGCCACCCTGGCGATCTTAATAGAACACCAGGGTGGTTAAAATGTTTGCGATAGTGGTCCTTTTAAGGATAAGTGAAGCTATAAAAATGTTGGGAGGGTAGAAGAAGGGACGGGAGGACACTGGGAGCCCAGTATGGTGCAGCATCGTATGTAAATGAATGTAGATATGTCAAATGAAGAAATATACTCACAAGGCCAGGTTGCACGTGAGGCAACCACTCGGCCTTGGGTTGATGTGAATGGAGGTCGCAACTCCTGGTAAAAAGATCCTAACTCGGTGGCGACCCCTAGTCAGGGGAGATATGCACAGAAATAAGTAGGAGGCGCCCTTGGGGTGCTCAGGCAGTGGATTGTGTGTTAACAATATATATTTTGTGTAAAATGCAAAAGGCTCTATAAAGTCTTATCATAAAATATATATATAGTAGAAAAATAAAAAGAGTTGGCCTACCTTACACAGTAGTCACTCAATTTTGCATAAAAGGATAATTTTATTGGGCACTTTAAAATCTGAAACCTCTGATTGGCCTAATACTTGGCCTAAAACTTGTTCAAGGTAATAAGTATTCTGCGAAATTCAGCAGTATATTTACTAATTCTCTGATTAGCCTAACACTTTCAAGTCTTGTGATTGGCCTAAAAATTTCGAGTCATAGTTCTCAGTATTTGCAGGGAATTTAGATTTCCGGGGTACAACACTGATTCTCTGATTGGCCCAAAACTTCCAAGTCTTGTGATAGGCCTGAAAATTGCGAGTATTGCAGTATTGTGCGGAATTCCAAATTTCCGCCACCGAAAGCCTATTTCCGATCGGAAACTCATCCCTAGTATCCATAGAACTTATTGAGTGTCACTAAAAACCAACCAGTGTCCCCAGCATTCGGGCCTAAGCTTTGTTCCCACTGAAATAACACAGAATGCATCCAGCAGCCGTCATTTTAAATGCTGTCCTCACTACCCCGCTGGTGATAATGTTCATCTACGGACAATAACGCTTACAGGACAGCCGCCACCTGACCCGCAGATAAACCGTGGCGAATTAACAGAACAAACGCCGTCCGCTGAGCAATAAAACAACGACTTGTTTGTAAAGGAACAGAATAAACATTTTACATTTTATTGTACTAAATGCAAAATTTAATTTAAAAATCGTAAATGTGCCAGACGGCATCCAGCCCGCCATAAACCAGAGTGTTATACGCTGCGCTGAATAAAGGCCTTTACAGAACAATTGACAATATTTACAGGAAAGAATCGTTATAATTCTCCCGCGCTGCGCCAAAGCCTCCCCGACAAGTGGCGGTAAATGGGCAATAAAAAGGTTATTTATTGCAGGTCTCGCTCGACTCGTAAAATATGTGTATTTATGGTGCTTTGCAACTCTTGTTCATTGGTTACATCATTCTATTATTATTGCTACAACAATATGGTGAAGGCATAAACTCAACCTAGATGTGCCTTACACACACAAACGCGCACACACACACAAACACACGCACACACACACGCACGCACACACGCACACACACAAACGCACACACACACACACACACACACACACACACACACACACACACACACACACGCACACACGCACACGCGCACACGCGCACACGCGCACACACGCACACACGCACACACGCACGCACACACGCACACACACAAACGCACACACACACACACACACACACAAACACACACGCACACACGCACACACGCACACGCGCACACACGCACACACACACACACACACACACACACACACACGCACGCACACACGCACACGCGCACGCACGCACACACACACACACAAACACACACGCACACACGCACACGCGCACACACGCACACGCGCACACGCACACACGCACACGCGCACACGCGCACACACACACACACACACACACACACACACACACACACACACACACACACACACGCACGCACGCACACACACACACACGGGAGTGCAGAAAAGTTCTTTGGCTTACACACTTCCCAAAATCTAAATGCAGCTTTATTACTTTAACTGGAAATAATGTTTTATTCTAAAGTGCCTTTTTGTGTTATTGTTGCATCATTTCTGCTCCCCTTTAGATCAGTAACAGAACGAGAGACCCCGAAGTATCACTTCTTATCTCTGATGAAGCAGCAGCAAATGTGGAACACGTGAGAAACCGCGCAGCAGTGCTCCTAGGTACTTTGTCACGGGGCCACCTGAGTAAGCAGGATTTTCTTACAGGGCATCTTTTGCGGATTTAGGTTGTATTTACAGCTCACACTGATGTTGCTTTGTCCTTTTTGGTTTGCACCCAGGGCATGCATAGTTATGCTTTATTTGGGGTCCAGCTCTCCTTATTTGTGATTGCTTTTTTTGTGGCTATTATACATATAGCTGAGTACCAATGTTTAATATGTATCCTATTCATCTGCTGCAGTGTTTTAATTGCTTTAAATCAGGGACAGATCTCTAATAATGCTTGGTGTGATTTGCCTTCTTAAAACAGAAGGTACTTGCCATACTTCAGCTTTAAGTGAACATCTGTGGTTACCCACAATGCCCTGGTACTGAATATGCAAATTATCTCTTTATGCCCCTGAGTACAGGCTTGCATCAAGAACCGCTGGTGTATAGTGTGCCTATAGCTTTACATTTTACAGAGCCGCATCAACTCCACATGCAGACAGCCTGTTTTGGACTGTTGGGTCCTCCTCAGTGCATGGCAGGGATTCATATGGCTCTTTGGGATATGGCTTGGACCAGTACAACACAGTAACCAAGCAGCTCGGGGTGATCCAAAACCACAAATGTTATATTGGACAGTTACTTTGTACTTTAATCATTTGCTAGATGGATGTCTCTTGCTATATATACAGTAACAGAACTAGGTCAATGAGCAATGTGGACTTTTCGAGGGTGGTACTCCAGGCCACTATTCCTGCAGATGAAAAAAGCCAAAGGGGGTAAAATGTACACAAATTGGGAGGAAGCATCCCAAGGATTACATACACTTGATTGTGCATGGGCAATGAAATGATCTTACCTCAGATTGAAGGTTTAACAGGTTTGTTTAATTTTTGACACCAGAAAAGGCGACACGTTTCGCGGGACCTGTCCGCTTCTTCAGGTCTACAGTACAGTGTCTTTCATAGCAGCACGCATGGATAGGCGGCAATGTTTTAGTACTGGAAAGTGATCTCTGTGGAATATTGGTTTACTGAGAGCTGTAAAGCCAGTAGAAAAGATATCTGGTCTTCCAGAATGCTCAGTGGGACATAATAAACTAGGATATTTTAAAGTGGGTATCATTAATAATGTACTGTATTCGACTATATGTTGTTACAGTTCCTCTTTAAATTATTGCTACCAAGTGATCTATCTGTCTTGCCAGCTAGCTAGGTATTCAGGTAATAGAGGAACAATCACTGTCTACAGAAATAAGTGCTCAGCTGACAGCAGAACAATCACATTATGTAAAGACGCCGTCGTGTAGCATTAGTTGAGGAGACATCTTAACAGGCTCTTGATTCCTGCAGGAATGTTAAGTATCAGTGCTGATTAAATAATCAGGCGAGCAGCGTCTTGGCCCGACTAAATTGGGTGGCGGATAATATTGAACTCATAAAATAATTGCGCACCTGTTGTGATGGAAGTCGGCTTAAACAAATGTTCGGAGGGTAGAATTTATGAAATGAAATAGAGGCACTTCTCATCTGCAGACAACATGGAGGAGAGGGGGGGAAATATAAACAGCACGGCTCAACTATGAGAGTACCAGGGTGGCCAACCTTAAAGAGGAACTTTAACTCAGGATTGCACTTCATCCAAATCAGTAGCTGATATCCCTTTCCCATGAGAAATCTTTTCTCATCATCAGGATCGGCTGTGTGGCTGATATTGTGTTGAAACCCCTCTCTCAATGTGATGCCAGGGCCATGGTCCTAACAGTTTACTGCCTGTGAACCTTGAAGCATTGTGGGAAATAAAAGCTATTTACAACTGCCAAGCAAGCAGTTTCCTCCTCTGTGCACGAGCGCGCACGCGGACACACACACATTGAGTGGCACAAAAAATTAGAGACACCCTCTAATAACGAGTTGGTCAACCTTTAGCTCTGATCACAGCAGATATTCTTCTTGACATGGAATCAATATGCTAATGCCGCTACTGAGGAATGTTGGCCCATGCTGACATAATGGAAGCTCTAAGTTGGGTCAGATTGGATGGTGACGTTTCCATCTTTCCACCAGTTTTGAAGTGATCTTTCGACTTCATCCCACAAATGCTCCATAGGATTGAGGTCAGGGGACTGAGCTGGCCATGGAAGCAGGTTCAACTCTGATTGATGTTCCTCAAACCAATTTGAGACTGATCGAGGTTGCTGGCAAGGGCCCACAACAGGCGTCTTTTCCTATTTTTCTGTGATACCGAACCCATGCAGTAAAGCAGACCAAACAATTTGTTCTTAAAAGACCTCACAAAAACAAAACAATAAGAGCACGTGCCAGGCTCTCTTTACATATTGAATGGAAAAAAGTAAACAGAGTTACAAGAGATGCATGATGGAATGGGTTTCCTAGATTTACCATGATGTTCCGGAATGTGATGACAAGACTATTTTTGAACAAATGTTGATGTTTTTGTTTATGTACAATATAAACCCTAATGCATCTGGAGCAAAAAATAATTTAAGACCGTTTCTTTTTTGGGGGGAAACAAAAACAGCTTATATACATAAACATACATAACTCTCTCCATACTGTGTATACTGTATATATCTTGGCCTTTCTATCAGCCAAGAGAGATGAACAGAGCCCAGTTAATCTTTGGGAGCATCCTATACTTCTTACACTGGGACAAACCCTACAGTGTTATGTTGAGATGTTGGGGTCCCAAAGTTGAAATGGCAATAGAGATTGGGCATGATTCTCCAATAAGCATTCAGCAGGTGTTGAGGGACACCCATGCACACTTTGTAAAGGGGTACAAAATAAACAACTATTTAGAGCATACATGTCAAAGTCTGGACCCATTTCTGGTAGCCCCAAAGCTCCCTACAGTTGTTAATTCAATGCAACCCGCAGGCCAAGAGCTGCAGTGTCACATGCCGGTGCCAGCAGCAGTAACAGCCACTGATTAGCAGCTGCCAGCTGCTACTGTGCTAACTACACACACAGTATATGGGTTATTTCCCATGGAAATATTTTGACAAAATGTCACAGGCATATTGTACCTAATGGCAAAATGTGTTTAATTTCATTAGTTCGGCACCCTAGCAATCTCAAGAATGGTGATATGGCCCTTGGCCTAAAAAGCTTGGACACCCCTGATTTAGAAGAACCTTAGTTGTGTGTATGGGCCTCAACTCCATTTGATCCAGACTGTGATATACTGTATTGAATGACAAGCAAACCATGGATTTTCCTTGGTTGTATCCCAGTAGCAGCCATGCAGGAAGACAGACACATGCTTGATGCAACCATTACTTTGGCCATGCTGTCTTATGGAAATAAGCGGAGGGAAGGAAGTGGTGACAGATTTGGGAAGCCTCGCAGAGGGACTATGTGAAGTGTAATTCCCTATAGGGGATGGTAGGCTCGGGGACTGCGCGGTGATATAGGAATTCACATGGCAACCCATCGGAGGTGTAAAACTGAACAGAAGGCGTCACGGAGGAGAGTCGTCTGCAGAGCGTGACACTGCGCACATCACATGATATCACCAGGCCTGCCGGGAAAAAAAAATGGCACACACGGTTCACAGATGTGATACGCCGCAGACTACGGTCTAACAGCTTTCCCGATTGTCACTGCAACGCATTAACTACTTAAACTGTTTGCGCTGGATAATATTACAGTCAAAAGGCAAGTCTATACATTGTGTGGCCACATCATGTGTGACAAGAGGGAATCCTTATATAATACAGAACTGCTATGGTAGATACATTACCATACAGATCTATACAGAAACACATGCATTAGGAGCCCTGTACTGTATATCCTAAATTTATACAATCTATATCCTAAACTTATATAATGCAAAGCTCAGAACCACATTGCAGACACAGGATAGATATGTTCCTGTGCAGCACTCTGCAGTAGACCTTGTCTTGTTTTTATCTCAGTAAAAGCTCGTTGATGCGCCGATTTCAAATCATTCACTTTAAAGCTCACCTGAGGTGAGAGGGATTTGAGGCTGACATATTTATTTATTTTTCAACAATGCAGATTGCCTGGCTGTCCTGTTGATCCTGTGTCTCTAATAAATTAGCCATAGACCCTGAACAAGCAGGCAGCAGCTCAGATGTTTCTGACTGAACTTTGACTGGATTAGCTGCATGCTTGTTTCAGCTGCAGGATAGCCAGGCAACTGGTATTGCTTAAAAGGAAATAAATATTACAGTATATTCTTTGTTACAGCTGATACAAATCCTAAAATAATTTTGCACAGTTTCTACTTCCTGATTCATGGAAGCAGACATATTAACATCCTGTGCTTTCAAATGTGACACAGGGGAGGATCAAATTACAATTTGAGATTAGACACAAATGAGGGGGAATTAGACATGCTAAACTCTCTAAATACAAATAGAGTGCATTTCTATGCTTTCCTTCTGTCCTGTGCAAGAGTTCAGGTCCACTTTAAAAGTACCTGGTCACAAGCCAATACACCATCCAAATCCTGTAGAACAGATTTTGAGAGCCGCAGGCTGAGATCTTGCCTGTGCCTGGAATGGCACTGTATATACACATTTTTATTTTATCATGTCACATGTCAGTTCCAGTACCCTTTAAAGAGACTCTGTAACAAAATTTTGAGCCTTATTTTTTCTGTCCTATAAGTTCCTATTACTGTTCTAATGTGGTCTGTCTTTGCAGCCTTTCCTACTTGCACTCTCTCCGTAATAAATCGTATCTCCTTTCTTCTGTCTTGTCTGTCGGGCTGAGGCTGGAATGTGTGGAATGTGCAGCACTGCTTGTCATTGGCAGAAGCTTTACACACCCCCTCCAAGCTCTGCATGAGTCACACAGTAAGCTAGTTCTCAGCCTATGATACTCTGGTTAGAAGCCAGTCTTTTGTTTGTAAACACTGCCTAAAACTGTTAATTACAAACCAGGATTGCAGCAGGGAGTGGCAGAAACAGCACAGAGGGGCACAGGAGAACATAAGGAATAGAATGGTATGTGTTTTATTGTAAGAATTTTAGAGTACAGATTCTCTTTAAATAATCTGCTGCTAAAACTTGGTGATGCCATAGGGCACGCTCAGAGATCATATGGCATCAACGCTTCAGTGGGTCATAGATGATTGATGGCACAAAGAAGGCCTACACAATATTACACAGGTGATTTTAACATTCTGGATAATCAGTGTAACACCCGGTACACACTTTCAATTGCGATTGGCCAATTACTGACCAATTTTACCATCTCCATGTAGTATGAGGGTTTACCGACACAATTTGTTCGTAGTATTCAAAATTTGTTGGTCCTCATACTACATGGAGCTAGTACAATTGTCCAATCAAAACTGAAGGAGTGTACCAGGCTGAAATTATGAAGCAAACCACTACAAATCTTCCATTACGTGTTGAACATTAATGGTCGTTAACTGGGTCATATCAGAACAAAATGAGGATTTCTGAAAGTTTAGTAAATGAGGCTCCTATCTAGACCCTGTCCAAGCTTGCTGGATCACTTGTATTCTCTGATATTCGTCAAATACACCTAATGCGTTAAACTCTAATAGAATAGGTGGCTACAACGGTGGGCATTGCAAGGTTAGACAACACATGTACAGAGGTTCATATTGAGCATAGATCTCACAGTCCAGCTGCCTAATCAGTATTGATTGTGGAGATTGCCCAAATTAATGTTGACTGGTGTCCCAGCACAAAACAGTGTGTAGAAAATGTGTTTAATTTATTGCGTTGCAGTGAGAAATAGTGCAAACGCAGTCGGACAGATGCCCACTAACGATTCCGCCAATCGCTCTCCTCTAATATCAGTATGGAGAAATCACTTACATAAAATACAGAAGAATCTGCGGAGCACAACACCAACATTTGTACAATTTTCTTTCCTCAACTCTCCTAATGATTGATAAAAAATACTCTAAGTCCTGGAACCCACTTGCAGCGCGTTTCTGAGTACTTTGTGATTTGAAAAGCTCTTGCTAATGTAATGCTATGGGTGTGATCCCACTTGAGCGATGTGATTTTATAAAAATCCCCCATAGCATTGCATTACCAAGAGCTTTTTCAGATCACTAGCGATTAGAAATGGCTGCTAGTGGGTTTGAGCCCTAAAAAAATAAGGTAAATTCCAACTTACTAGAAGCTCGCAGTAGGCCTGAAAGACTCCAGAGGTAAACAGAATGTACAGAAGAATGCTCCGTATGCAGGGAAACATCCCGTGTGTACAAAGCCACGTATATGACGCTTGAAGAACCTCGGAGTACTGACCAAAATTTTCCGTTCTGATTGTCAGTGGCAGGCTGTGATCTCCTGGATGCAGCTGAAATGTACGGTGGGCTATAGGTATATGTTCCTGTAATATAGCATAATGGTCCTGGCTGACAGCTGCTTCCTCGGTCATTACACCACTAAAGCACCTGCAGCCACCGGGGGTGGAGGTGTCATCAGTAATAATATCAATTTACTGCTGCTCCTCTGTGCGGGCAAGCCAAGCTGTGACACCGCCGGAGATGTGACAACCTAGCGCTAATCGTACTGCTAACAGCGGCACAGTTCATCAGCTGTCCATACATATGTGTGTCTATATATATATATATATATATATATATATATTCTTTTTATATACAATATATATACATACATTTAAAGAGACACTGAAGCGAAAAAACATTTATGATATGATGATTTGTATGTGTAGTACAGCTAAGAAATAAAACATTAGGAGCAGAGACATAAGCCTAATATTGTTTCCAGTACAGGAAGAGTTAAGAAACTCCAGTCGTTATCAATGCAAAAGAGCCATTGAGCTGCACGACTTTCAAAGTCGCAGAGAGCTCTGTCTTCTGAAGCTTGTTATCTCAACTGTCAGTCACTGTATCTTCTTTTTCTCCCCAGAGGACAGGTCAATAGTTCACTGGCCTGCTATGTAAAATCATTTAGAATGCTGGGTAGCCTGTAAACTGCAAATATTAGAGAATGATGCAACATTATAAAAAACACTATATAACTGAAAATAAAAATATGAGAATATTTTCTTTCATACTAATGCTCTAGTAATTATACGTACTACACAACCAGTTCATTATATCAGGTTGGGTATTAAAACTGCTGAGAAATGACTTTGTATGAGTGATTGAAATTGGATTTTTCGGCGATCCAATACTTTGTATAGGAGTGCAATTGCTCCAAAAATGGTGCAGGACCCGCGAATGCGGTTTGAGGAAATGGCGATCACTCCTCTAGAGTCACCTCCATTGACTTTCACTAGCTTAGCACTTCTGGAATCACCAGAGATCCCAATGCACGGCTGACAAAGCTGCTATTAATCCCAGCCCTTATTTCATTTTTAATTACTGCATTTCAACCTTAATCCAGAGTTTATGGTGTGGCTATACTATAAGGGACAGTATAGTACAGGATTAGTTAGGCCTATTTTTAATAGTAAACCACAATTCTCCCACATATACCAATCCCCACAGGTGTCAGATAACTGAGGTTCTATTGCAATGTAATTTTAGAGGTGTTCATTTGCATAAAAAAGAAAAAAAAATCTGATGCCCTTATTCAATTCACTTTTTCTCCTGAGTTTTCTCTTGGAGATAATTTTTCATTTTCTATTTAAAGAGACACTGAAGCGAAAAAAAAAAATGATGATATTATGATTTGTATGTGTAGCACAGCTAAGAAATAAAACATTAAGATCAGATACATCAGTCTAATTGTTTCCAGTACAGGAAGAGTTGAGAAACTCCAGTTGTTATCTCTATGCAAACAAGCCATTAAGCTCTCCGACTAAGTTAAGGTGCCCATACACTCGTCAGATTGGCAGCAGATAGATAAGAAATGCATCTGATGATCTATCTGATGCGTTTTTAGAACATTTTTTACCAGGATAGAATTCCAATAGATTTCAGTTTGAAATCTATTGAAATTTGATCTGATGGCATTTTTTTGCCATCAGATTTCCATTAAGGCCAATGCAAACTGATAAGCAATCTCATCAGATCGACCTAAATTTTCCACCCTGCCAGTTCGATGGATTTGAAATCGATCGAAATCGGCCATCGATCGGTCGATTGGCCAACCGATTTGCAAACGATCAATCGATCAGGATCGATCCGTCGGCCAGAAACTCGGCTGAGTGTATAGGCCCCTTTAGTCGTGGAGAGGGCTGTTATCTGACTTTTATTATCTCAACTGTTCCTGGACTATTTACTTTTCCTCTGCTAGAGGAGAGGTCATTACTTCACAGACTGCTCTGAAAGAATCATTTTGAATGCTGAGTGTTGTGTAATCTGCACATATTATAGAATGATGCAATGTTAGAAAAAACACTATATACCTGAAATTAAAAGTATGAGAATATTTTCTTTGCTGCTAATCTTCTAGTAATTATTCATAGTACACAACCAATTCACTATATCATATTTTTTTTTTTTTCGCTTCAGTGTCTCTTTAAAATAACCTTTCAGCACCAAAAAAGTAGTTGAAGAAGTACTCTTTTTCTGTGAATGTTCTGTCTCATATGCAATGAGAAGGGCTCATATGCAATTACTGAGTTTTCTCCTAGGAGAGATATTTTTCAACTTCTTTTTAAAATAGCTTTTCAGCACTTTGCAATTGAAAAAGTACCAAAAAGTAGATAACAGAACAAAAGTAGGTGAAAAAGTACTACCAAAATTATTTTGAGCATTTTCTCACTTGCTGGTGGCTTAAAAAGCACTGGCCCATATGCAATTCACTTTTTCTCCTGAGTTTTGCCCTAAGTGATATTCCACAACTTGTAAATAAAATACCTTTAAAGGACTTACGAGCCCAAATACGTTAAAAAAGAGAAGTACCTTAATCACTTTTAAATGCACGAAGGACACCAATCTGCTGGAGCTGGTTGCGCTGCGCAGTCCGCATACACGTTAGTGCGGCTGCGCAGCTCTAGGGCCTACTGTGCGTGGATCGAGGGGAGGCCCTAGAGCTGCGCAGCCGCGGCCAGCTCCGGCGGCCATATTAGGAGAGGAAGGAGAGCCCGACTATCACACTGCGGGGACCCGGCGGAACTGCATGGAGGGTGTGGATGGCGTCCTCCGTGCATTTAAAAGTGATTAATGTACTTCTCTTTTTAACGTATTTGGGCTCGTAAGTCCTTTAAGGCCTTGTTCACATTGCATTCCGATCGTGTTGGCATTCGCATTGAGTGTTTTTTGACACTTTTTTTTTTTGCGATTCCCGATGCTTGTGTTGGCGGTGCGTTTTTGTTAAAAGCACTTTTCTAACAGCTTTTCCAGAGTGTTTTTTTCATTCAATCCCTGACGCAAGTGAACTCTTTGACCCGGAAAAGAATAAATACAATATATTTATTCTTAAAAACGCGAATGCAGTTTCTGCACAAAGTGATTTTGTGAGCGTTTTGCGTTTTTCCTGTACCTTCCATTGAGGCGTAATCACCTCGAAAAAGGTACAGGCACCGCTTTGCTGATCACTTTGCGAATCAGAAATGAACCGCACAGATGTGAACTCTCTCGTAGGGAATCATTGCACAAGCGTTTTTAGGGCGATCTTGATAATCGCCTGCGATTGAAAAAAGGGCAAAAACTAGACATTACACCACCAGCATGGAAGAAAATACTTAGAATAATTTCACTAGTAGTTTATCACATATTTTTGGTACTTTGTCAATTGCAATTTTTTTTAAAAATTGCAATCTTTTTAAAAAGATAAAAATTATCTCCTAGGAGAAAATTCAGGAGAAAAAAATTAATTGAATCTGGGCCATTGTAGGCGTGAAAATTGCATATGGGCCCTTGGCCCCTTTTCAGTTAACTTTGTTCTAGAGTTCTCTTGCAAGAGATATTCTCACATCTTATCAATAAAATGCCTTTAAAGCCCCCACCAAGAAAGTCAATAATATACTATGTTCTCCCCAGAATCTTTTTCCAGCCGGGTGGGGCAAAATGAGAGAATGCAGGGCTAGTGCTTCTGTGTGCAACTCTGCTTACAGCATAGGAGGAGGTGAGCTGATAACAGCCGGGTGCTCAATAAAATTAGTAGGGTGGAGCACCCGCCTAAAAGGGCCTGGGGAGAACACTGCTATAAGTTTGATATTACTTGTCTACCAACTCTTTAAAACATTTTACATTTTTAGATGCTGAAAAGGTATTTTTTAGATAATCTGAAAAATGATTTCCTGTGTGAATAGTTAGTTGAATAGGGGACCTTTTCTCCAAAGCTTACTTTTGGTAGATCATTTTTTATCTTACCTAGAAAATAAAAGGACTAAAGGCCCCACTCACAGTGAAGCGTTGCGGTGCAGCATAACTGCCGTTTGGTAACGTGGCTCCCTGCACTGCAATGCTTCCCCTACAATGACAGTCACAGTGTGGCGGGGACGTTGCAATAGAACGGTGGGCGGCAGCGCAACAGCAGTGGTGAAGCATACTTTTCATTGAATTGTATGCTTCACTCTTCCGGACAGAAGCGTGGCTGAACAATGAATCAACTCCTATATGCGTTACAACTTTTACTTATAAATGCAGTAAGATCACAAAGACGTTATTGCATAAGCCGGTATATTCTCACCAGTCTTACGTAATGGAGACATTTGCCCAGAAAATAGCGATGGAATGCTTTGGGTCTAGCTGAGCGATCAGTGCCAGTCACATAGAATTATACACCTCACTATTTATGCATTATATTCCACATGATTGACAGTTCTATACATTAGTGGTGACTCTGTTCAGTACATCCATCATCGCTATAACAGCCGCCGCCCCCTCCCCATTACACTCCTGATGGAAACGTGTTAATCTATACATAACGCTGGCTCGTCTCCACCATGAATCAAACACAGCATCGCAGATGTTACAGCCAGATAAGTGCCTCATCACAGCCCTGACAATGGCAGCCCGGCAATGCTGACATCCGATTGGCTGAGACAGGTGACCTAACGCCCACCATCTTCAGACTTTGGGAAATGTTCCTCAGAAGCCTGTGGCATTCTGGGATGCAGGGAGGTGCGAATCATCTTGATATTCAGTCTGGGGGTCTTCTGGGGACACAATGGAGGGTCTCTGAGAAGGCAGTGTTTGTACTATTGCCTCCTCACACTGGTATGCGGTGTCTTCCACTGACAGGTCCTCCTTCAGCAGTCTTGCTGAGAGACTCTGGAAAGCAGCGAGCGGATGGAGGGAGGAAGCAGCTCCACACAGAGCCGCCCTCACACACGGCTACAATAGCGGCACAGTTCCCCCGAGCATCTGCACGGATTTCACTCATGTTATTCTTTACTGCTTGTTAAACTGGAGGCAGCAGAGTCAGGTCTGCACAATCACCACAAGGAAACGAGAATAACCAAACGGAGAAAAAACACAACACAAAAATGAATAAAACATAAATGAACCAAAAAAAAGAAGCAAATGATCTACATTCTACAGCTTCCCATGCAGGGTAAACGCTGACAGACAAGGAAGAATCATGTGACAAGATTTCCTCTCATGTTCCACGCTAACTATGGTAGTCCCAGCATGCCCCATGTTTCTGCATAAAGTGACTCAAGAGAGCCTGTCACCTGCTAAACTGAATTTGGACAGCCAGCGGTTTATTACTCAAACTGACAGTGCTGGGATCAGGGTTCAATGCAAAGACAGAAAGAAAGACAAATACATCATAAGTGAAACATCTCACCTGCCAAAAGATTTGTCATTTTGTCGAGCCAGTCCTGTTGTTCAGATAGGCCAGCACATGTTCTGTGACATTTCTCTATTTCTCAATCACAGAGCATGAACAAAGCCACTCCTGCAGCCTGCTGATTGGATGCAACATGTCACTAAATAAATAATCCTGTCTTGTAGTTAACGTGGACCTGAACTCTGCACAGGACAGAAGGAAAACAGAGAAATGCACCCTGTATGTATTTAGAGAGTTTAGCCTGTCTAATTCCCCCTCATCTGTGACTAATCACAAGTTGTAATGTGATCTCTCCCCTGTGTCACCTGACTGCCACGGCAGAGATAGCAGATAAGCTCATCTGAAAGCGCTGGATGTTAACAATATGTCTGCTTTCATGAATCAGGAAATAGAAACAGTGCAGAGTTATTTTAGGATTTGTATCAGCTGTAACAAAGAAATGTTTTTTGTTTAAAGGTTAATATGCTGTTGCGTATCTTTTAGAGCAGAGAGGAAGTTCTGAGTTCAGGTCCGCTTTAAGCAGGAGTAACACCACTCTGCAATGTTGCAAAGCTTGAATGACTTACAGCACAGCCCTCCCCCTTACTGACTCTGAGGGAGGGATCACACTTGCATCTGTGGGAATCACAGACAGACAAGCGTTTGGCCACGATTGTGAATTTTGGGGTGCGTTTAACACATGCAGGTTTTTTTTGTTTTGTTTACAGCAGCAGCCATTAATTTCAATGAGGATAAGCATGTATTGTGCAGGATAGTGGTAAAGGTTGTATTTCTTTTTAATGCTAGGCAGAATCGCAGATGCTCCCTGAAAATGCTGCACACCATAGGCTATCATTACATGCAGATCCTATGCGTGTCCGCTGCAGTTTTTCTCAACTGAGGACCCCTTTGTGGGCAGGTAATAGATCCCTCTCCGATCAGATTCAATCACAGAGGAATCTATCTGATGGCTGATCTGATGGTCATCATCGAAGGCCTGGAACCCACTACAAAGCGCTATCGCTAGCATTTTTAATGAGCGTTTTGTAATCGATTTCATGAGCGTTTTCTGGTGATTTTGGTAGCGATTTTAAAAAGTGTAAGCGTTTTGCCAGCGATTGTGTAGCTATTAGCGTTTTTAATTCTGATTGGTCCTTTCAATTCATTTTAATTTTTTTACAGTGTGTAGTAATTTCAAAACGCTAGCAAAATCGCTCTGTGTAGGTTTTGACGAGCGATTACACCAGTGTTTATATACTTACCATTGCAGAAACGCTAAAATGCTGCAGGTCCTGCATTTTGATCATCCCAATCGCTCCAGTGGAATGAAGCCCATCCATTAGCATTAGCTGAGCGTTTAGGGAAATCGCTAGCGGTTTGAATCGCTCCCTAAATGCTCACAAAATCGCTGTAGTGGGTTCCAGCCCTCATGTATGGACACCTTTAAGAAATATTTATCTTTTAGCTTCAATCGCTTAAAATAGACCTGAATTCAGAACTTCCTCTCTGCAACAGCATAATAACCTAAAAGAAAAACATTTCTTTGTTACAGCTGATACAAATCCTGCAATATATCTGTGGTGTGTCTACTTCCTGCTTTCATGGAAGCAGACAAAGGGTTAACATCCCGTGTTAACAAATTAGCTGCTCTGCCAAGGACTGCGAAGATTCCTGAGCTGGCACAGCTGAGAGACCAAATTACAGTTGTGATTAATCACAGATGAGGGCATATCTCTATGTTTTCCTTCAGTCCTGTGCAAGAGTTCAGATCCACTTGGGCTGGTGCACACCAAGAACGCTTCTGAGCACTTTGAAAAACGCTTGGCTAATGTAATTGAATGGGATGGATCACACCAGAGCGATGTGATTTTCTCCCAAACGCAAACGCGGGTCCTGCAGCATTTCTGCTCATTTCTGAGGTGATTCAGTCTCAATGTTAAGTATAGGAAAGTGGAAAATCGCTCTGGAAAGCACCAGATCTCAGTGATTTTCCAAGTGTTTTTGTTTCAGAAGCTGTTCAGTAACAGCTCTACTGTAACAAAAAATAAAAAACGTTACACCAAAATCCTCCAGAAATCGCTAGGCATGCTTAGAAGGCACATGCCTAGAATCGCCTAGAAAAATCACTTAAAGCGCTGACCGTTTGCCATTACGCTATCGCTTTTTGGTGTGCACTGGCCCTAAGGCCTCTTGCACACTGCACACGATTCCGATTCAGATTCCGCTTTTTAATCAGTTTTTACATCCGATTCAGATTCTGATTTGCAGTTTGCTCCCTGCACACTACAAATCGGAATCTGAATCGGATGTAAAAACTGATTAAAAAGCGGAATCTGAATCGGAATCGTGTGCAGTGTGCAAGAGGCCTAATATAGTGTTTGAGTCATACTTGGAACAAGTGTGCTGCCAGTGGAATTAGTAATGGAATATTTGCATACCGATTCTGGGTCAGTGATTCAGAAATAATTAAATGCTTAGAATCAGCACAACAGCCAGACAAGTATTATTCAGAAAAAAAAGAGTCAGCAATGGCTCCTACCATGTTTCTTTCACTTCAAGTAGTTTATACAGTCTGTAAAATATTAGCCGTAATATCAGAGAGCTCTAAATCATGCACATCGCTATCTGTCTATCTGTCTATCTATCTATCTATCTATCTATCTATCTATCTATCTATCTATCTATCTATCTATCTATCTACATCTCTATCTATCTATCTATCTATCTATCTGCAGTATATATATATATATATATATATATATATATATATATATATATATATATATATATACATACATACATACATACATACATACATACATACATACACACACATACATATACACGCACATATATATATATACATATATATATGAAGTATATATATATATATATATATATATACACATATACAGTATATATATATATATATATATATATACACATACATATATATACAGTATATGAACTGGCATGGGTAGGTCATGCCCTGCCGGCGCTCATGCGATATTAATAAGCAGTGACAAACATGGCTGTCAGCAGGATTTGCATGCCGGAGTGCTTCTATGACAGACGGAAATCATCAACAATACTGAAGAGAACGACATTATTTTTTATGCTAATTACCGCTGCAGCTAATTTGCATGCTAATTTCCAGTACAAAACCCTCTTTAAGCAGGAGTAAGGCATCGCCAGCTGCACGCGAGTCAAAGGCCTCCGTACAGTCTCCAGAAAAGACAATTTACCCTCCGCACATCAATCAGAGCGCCTGCACGTTCTGCACGGTCGCCGTGTGACTCGCAGCCTCAGCTGGGCTCGGGGGGCTCTCCAGGAAAATATAGCCTGGTGGTAGAATAATGCAGAATGCTGAGGTGTCACGTGACTGACGCAAATCATGATATCGAGGCCTCCGTACGTCTGATATTCTGCTGAGCGAGCAGGAACCGGGGGCACAGAATTCACAATCGGGGGGTAATGAGCAGATGTACACCATCCCTGCAATGCAACATACTGGGGCATATGTATTGGGGCAGGGGACAAGTAGACAACAAAGGTTACTCAACAAACCTGGAAACAGGTATCCAGTGGTGCAAGTGTGCAGCTCCCACATGGGTTATATCAGACCGCAGTATGGGCCAGTGCACACCAAAAACCTCTAGCAGATCCGCAAAAACGCTAGAGGTTTTTGAAGCAGATTTTCAGAGTGATTCTAGGCTTGTTTAGAGAGGTTTTCCAAACATGCCTAGCATTTTGAGTGTTTTGTGTAGCAGATTTCATATATTGTTACAGTAAGGCCTCTTTCACAGTGCGACGTTGAAGTTTAACGCAGAGTAATGCACAGCAATGCAAAGTCTGTGCGACATTCATAGTGCACACGTTGCGTTAGTGTGTAACGTGTAGCGTTATTAAAAAGTGCTGCATGCTGTGCGTTTAGCAATGTTTTTGCTGTGTTATGTGTGTTGCACTTGCTCAGTAATTTTTTTTTAAAATGTAACGCATGTGCCGTTTTCGTTCCATCAGTATGTAACGAAAACGGCGCACCAAGAGACACACAACGCAGTGCAAAATAACGCCCAATTTCAGAACCTACATGCGCTGCGTTAGGGGCACGTTGTGCGACTTTAACGTTGCATCAAACGCAATGTCTGTGAAAGAGGCCTACAGCTGTTACTGAACAGCTTCTGTAACAAAAATGCCTGGAAAACCGCTCTGATCTAGCATTTTTCAGAGCGGTTTTCCACTTTCCTATACTTTAACATTGAGGCAGAAACGCCTCAAAAATCGAAAAAATGCTGCAGCCCCCGAGTTTGCGTTTGTGGAAAAAACAAACCGCTCTGGTGTGCACCAGCCTGTTGAAATACATTACCCAAGCAGTTTTCAAACAGCTAGCATTTTTAAAAACGCTCCAGAACCGCTCTGGTGTGCACCAGCCCTGAGTTTGGTTGAAAAAAGTTCAAGATCGAACAGGACTTAGGGCTGGTTAACACTATGAGCATTTTGAGTTTTTTTTTAAATCGTCAGCATGTTTAAAAGTGCTCGAAAAGCGCTTGTGTAATGAAATCACAATGTAAGTGTTATCACATGAGCCATGCGCTTTCTTTCCAATCGCAAACGCGGGTCCTGCACCATTTCCTGAGCATTTGTGCTTCAATGCATTGAAAAATAACTTGAAGCTAATTGCTTTAAAAGTGATTGGAACTGTGATTTTATGAATGTTTTTCAAGCAAGATAGTTTTAAAAGATATTCAGTTCCAGGTCAAAGAGTGCACTTCCTGTTTGTCTGCACACAGAAAAACGCAAATCGCAAAAATGCTTACGAAATCGATTGCAAAAAAGCAAACTGCACAAAAACGCTGGTAATCGCTTCAAGAAAAACACTCACAAAAACGCTTCGGCTGGAGCCACACTATAAGCGCTTTTGTGAGAGCTTGTGATTGCTGAGCACTTTTTCCCATTCACTTTCATTAAAATCACAGTAAAAATCACGTCAAATCTTTATTTGATGTATTTGATGTATTTTGTGTATTTTATGTGATTTTTACTGTGATTTTAATGAAAGTGAATGGGAAAAAGCACTCAGCAAGTGCTCAGCAATCACAAACGCTCACAAAAGCGCTGGAACCAGCCTTAGGCCTCATTCACATTGTGTTCCGCTCATATTAGCGGTGGGCTTTTTGCATTTTTTTTTTCCAATTCCGTCGCTTGGGTGGGCGTTGCGTTTTTGTGAAAAGCGCTTTTCCCAAGCATCTTTTTAATTCACTCCCTGACGCAAGAAAAAAATAAATACAATTATTTATTTTTAAAAACGTGAACGCAATCGCTGCACAAAGCGATTTTGTGAGCGTTTGCGTTTTTTCCTATACCTTCCATCAAGGCAAAATCTCCCCCAAAAATGGTACAGGCAGCGCTTTGCTGCACGCACAGAGCACGGACCACGCTGATATCATGAACCTTCTCAAAGAGATTCATTGCACAAGCATTTTGTGGGGGATTTTAAAAATCACCTGCGCTTGAAAAAAGGCCGAAATCCCCCCTAGTGTGAATGAGCGCTAAGTGCTTGTAATTGCGCTTTGTAGTGTGAGCTAGGCCTGATAGAGTGAACTAAAGAAGGGTCCATTTATGGTGTGTCTCCTTGCCACCCTCTACTCTGTACGTTTCAGTGTAAATATTAACATGAGCTGGTGAGCATTTTTGATGTTTGCTGTGGGAGGGACATTAATCTGTAAAATAAGCAGTAAATTAACACTGCGCTGGGTTAAAAAAGGGGTGGGGCAGAAGTGATGTCACTTTTAGCATAACAAAGAAACAGTAAAAATGGAAACCCAGCAGAAATATTATTTTATTTTTTTTCATAATATATTTCTCATACAGCTGACAGTGAGCACTAAAAACAACAGGTTAGGTAATCTAAATAAATAATTTCTGATTTTTTTTTCAGTTAATATGGCGTTTCCTCCCTCTTTATAGAGTCTGTGTTATTGCAGTCACAAGACCCACCTACAGCCAGAACTTAAAGAGGAACTGCAGTGAAAATAATTAATAAAAAAGTGCTTCATTTTTACAATAAGTATGTATAAATGATTGAGGGCTGGTGCACACCGAGCGGCTTTTTGGGCGTTTTCAGATCCGCTTGCGGCTGCGGATCTGCTTGGTCAATGTATCTCAATGGGGTGGTGCACACCAGAGCGGCAGGCGTTTTGCAGAAACGAAAAATGCCTGGGTGAGGCATTTTTTGGATTGCGGATGCGTTTCTGCCTCAATGTTAAGTATAGGAAAAACGCAAACCGCTCTGAAAAACGGCACTTCAGAGCGGTTTTGCAGGCGTTTTTGTTACAGAAGCTGTTCAGTAACAGCTTTACTGTAACAATATATGAAATCTACTATACTGAAAACCGCAGCAGCAATCCGCAAAACGCTAGCAAAACGCCTCATAAAAATAAAAAAAAGCGTTTAAAAATCTGCTAGCGTTTTGCGGATCTGCTAGCGGGTTTTGGTGTGCACCAGCCCTTAGTCAGTGTTTGCCCATTGTAAAATATTTTAAATCCCTGATTTATATTCTGACATTTATCACATGGTGACATTTTTACTGCTGGCAAATGATGTAGCTGCTGCTTGCTGTTTTGGCAGTTGGAAACCGCTGTAAACAGCTATTTCCCACAATGCAACAGGGTTAACAGAGAGGAAACTGCCAAGAGTAGTACTCATAATTTCTTTGTGGGAGGGGTTTCACCACAATATCAGTCATACAGCGCCCCCTGATGGTCTGTTTGTGAAAAGGAATAGATTTCTCATGTAAAAGGAGGTATCAGCTACTGATTGGGATAAAGTTCAATTCTTGGTCAGAGTTTCTCTTTAAGCCTGGTAAACACCTTCAATTTTGAAAGGCCAATCACTGACCAATGTTACCACCTCTGTGTAGTATGAGGGTTAACCTACCCAATCTGCACATAGTACGACATAGTTCAACATCTGTTGATTCTCAAACTACATGGAGGTGGTAAAACTGGTCAGTGATTGGCCAATTAAAATTAAAGGTGTGTACCGGGCTTTAGATTTAATAGATCTGTGATAGTCTGCATTTTATTGAAAAAAAAAATAATGCTGCACAAGACTGCTGATTTGCTAACCTTTCAGCAGTTTCAGTATGTTTTGATATGACCCAGGCTAAAGGTGGCCACACATGATAAAATATAATTGTACAGCAATTGTACAAAAAATGGAACGTTTTTCAATGACATAATAGGGCAGCTGTGCACACACTAGAATTCCGCCCGAGAGGGCCCCAGGCAGCCGCCTCGGCCGAGTCTGCTCTAGTGTGAGTGCGATGCTTAATCCTATCCAGTGGCGTAGCAATAGGGGATGCACCAGGGCCCTTGGGCCAGAGGGGCCCTCCCTCAACCACAGTATTACCTCCTTATTGGCCCTATGCTGGTAATAATCACTTCTATAGATGCTTTGAATGGTAGTTATCATTAACAAGCTGTTCCCCATCCTCTTCTTGCTTCTCTGACACTGCGGTTGTCCTTGGCAGGTTTTGGTGCCCGGTATCAATTGTTATGCATAGAGTGCTTGGGGGGGCCCCATGTAAAACTCACACTGGTGGCCCATAGCTCCTTAGCTACACCACTGATGCCATCTAATTCTGCTTTTATAACAGCAGCAAAATGTGGATATGGTTGTAAAACGTATTCCTGAAGGAAGACAGACTGAACTGAATAACAATGAATACTGCAATGTTGTCGGGTTGTGGCGATATCTGCACTGGTAACAATGTGAAGAGTCTGCTTTGCACTGTTACCTGACAGGGAGGTGCAATACTCTTCCTCAGCCGCGCATGATATCATACCAGAGATTCCTCACATTACCACAAGCTATCAGACCAGAGAGATGGTCAGGGCACCATTCCAGCTCACACAGCCCTAGTAACAGGCTGAGGTACTAAAGGTGCAGGTTGGTTACTTAGAGTCAGAGATAAGCAGGAGAGAGGATCCTCCCCCTTTTCTGAACTATGCGACCTCTGACCTCCAGTGCTATGGAAATATTCACCATTCAGTAGGGCAAGTATATAATGGGCATACTTTACATAACAGCTAGATGTACAACACCCAGCACACTGATATTATACATAACAGAAAACTTCTCAATACTTTCAGCAGTGCAACTCTCCCCTTTTACCTTCAAATACTGTCCATCTGCTCCCTTACTCCAAAACAGTGTACTTAGGCAATCTTAGCCCACAGCAGTTCCCCCTCTTCCCTTGCCCCAGATCAACGGTCATCTACTCCCTAAGGCCCCGTTCAGACTGTGTGCGTTCCTAGCCGTTTTTACAGAACGCATACGGGCAGACTTTGCGCATAGAAATGGCTATTAATGTATTCTAATAGCCTCCTTCACATGTATGCGTATGAGACGCATAGGTTTCTCATCCGCATTGCGTCACACACAGAAATGGACGCAATGAAAGTCTATAGATGCGTATCAAAAATGCGTACTATTGCATTTTTAGCATATGTTTCCCATAATTCTTTTGTTTCCTGTGTGACGCGTGTGTACAAAACGCAATAGAAAACGCATTTGAACGCAAGAAAAACGCATAAAAACGCATGCGTTTTTCAACTTGCGTTTTCTTTAATTCCTATGCGTTCTGTAAACGCTGACAGTATGAACAGGGCCTTATCTCAGAACAGTGCCCCTCTCAACACTTACCACAGATCAACAGCCCTCTACTCCTTACCTCAGAGCAGTGGCCATCTCCCTTCTTACCCCAGAGCATTGGGCCTCACCGTCCTTACCAGTGGTCCTGGCTTTCTTTCTCCTTACCTCAGAGCAGTGTCCTCACCTTAGAGCAGTGCCCTTCTCCGCTCTTACCCCAGAGCAGTGGCCCTTCACCTCCTTAACCCAGAACAGTGGCCCTGTTCTTCCTAACCTCAAAGCCGTGTCCCTTTCCTCCTTCACCTTAGAGCAGTGACCCTTTCCTCTGCTACCCCAGAACGGTGGCCGTCTCCTCTCTTACCTTTGAGCAGTGTCCCTCTACCCCCTTACTTAAGAGCAGTGTCCATTTCCTCTCTTACCTTAGAGTAGCGGCCCTCTCCTCTCTTAATCTTAGGAGCAGTGGCCCTCTCCTCTCTTACCTCTGAGCAGCGGCCCTACATTACCTCAGAATAGTGGCAATCACCTTATTTAGTCCATAGTGATGCCTCTTTACTCCCTTGGCCAAGAGCAGTTACCCTCTCCCCCAGTGCCCTCTCTTAGGTGTTTAATCTCACTTCATTTCTATGAAGTGCAGGTTTTACTCTATTTCCTTTCCCCAAAGGTCAAATATCCCTCACTCCTCTTGCTACAAAATGGTGCCCACCATAACATCGACACAACTACATGACATACAATTATGCACTGATTGTACCTTTAATTTCTCCTAAAAGTTCACTTGTGTTTAGTCTTTCCATTTTCTCCTTCCAGTCCTTGGAAAGTAGTTTTTCCATGCAGGTGGAATCTGTAAAAAAAAATACATTTATAATAAATGTTATAATTTACATAATTCTAGACCTTGCTTCTGTATTGGATACAACTTCAGATGTGGCCTTACATAAATGGAACACAAATTCAAGGAAATGGGCCCATCTCTTCCTCCATTTACACCATGCAATAAATAATAATTAACACAATTTTCTCCAGTTTTCCTCAGTACCTGTCATGAAATTATTTTCACAGAACAAAGAAAAGTTTAAGTGTACCCGAGCTGAAGCTCCGATACAAAATCAGATACTTACCTTAAGTGAGGAAAGCCTCAGGATCCTTTTGAGGCTTCCCCTGCTACTCCGTTGTCCCCCATCGCTGAGTGCAGCCCCTACGGAAGATCAGCACCAAGGCATTGTCGCTAATCACATCGGTGTTGCGCAGCTTCTCTTCCTCCATGGTGGACACGCAATAATCAATCCAGCCTGCCCACGGATGCGCAGTAAGCCGTAGCCGTGCACTATGTGCATGCGTGGTCGGGCTCGCACTGCTTCTGCACGGCCATGATAGAGGAAGAAGAGCTGTGCTCAGCAACGGGGGTTCTGACCACAGAGGGAAGCCTCTAAAGGATCCTGAGGCTTGCCTCTGACCAGGACAAGTATCTGATTTTGAATCCGAGCTTCAGCTTGTGTTCACTTTAAAGATTTCTTCACACAATGTCCGATGCCCTGCATTTAAAAGACCCAGCAGCATACTCAAAATGGACAGATTGAGGACTGCAAAGACTTTATATGGGCCAGTTCCTGTTGATCTGCTCCATCTGAGACCATTGTGCATAATCTCACTGCTTGCATTTTTACGGACAGCAGATTATGATGCCATTCATTTGATCAATGAAACGACTCCACTCTGGAGGGTAAGTAGACCCAACAACTGGCTATGTCTAAGATCACAGAGCATCAGTCAAAATGGATGGTCCAACATAGTGTTAACCCACACTTAAAGGACTACCACAACCATCCCACTAATTGGTGACAAGTGAAAAATTCTCATAAGATAATCAGCTTTGCCCAGGAAGGGTAAGTTGAAGCTGGCAAATCAATCGGAAAATAGTACAGTGGTTTGTTAACTAAATTGGCTGTTTGAAGTTAAAATTTGCTAATTATCTTCTGCCTCCTAAGTGGGATGGTGAGCTTATCCAGAGATTTATTTGCTTGGAGTATGTGAGAGGTACCTGCCTATAAATCATATTAAACTTCTCTCCAACCAGTAAAGGGAGATGTTAAACGATTGCTAGGAGAAGCTGATCTAAAGTCACTTTACACATAAAGCCCATTATATCAATCAAATTCACCAGTTGCAGCCTACATGGTAAATTGAACATAACCTTAAATGACATGACCAAGAGCCCAGTGGTTTGCTAACCTCTCCTTAGTTCACCACGCAACTGGTATCCCGGATGAACCCCCAAACTTCTGAACTTCTTCAGTTTCACATCATGATGAAAGTTGACAATTTTAACCCATAAGAATGATTTTTTGGGGAGGAATTATTTCTTGATTGGGTAACATTAGTTTGTTCAGATGACGTACAGAACAGATAGAATGGATGGTTATTTGGCATGGACAATGAATATCACGGGCCTAATCAAGGGCATTGCCACAAGTGGAATTAGATGTAATGAGAGTAAGAAACCAGGCAGCTAAGGAGCATAGGGAGACTGGTTGAGCTCTAGATTACTATTGACATATGTAGTAGTTACAGTTTTACAGCTCATTATCCTCTGCGCAGGTTTCCCCTTCTATAAAACCCAGGGATAAAGAAATATTCTCTGGAAAGAGCTCAGGTAATCACCAAGCAATCACAGAGCATTAGGTCATGTCTACCTTCACTGAGACGACCCCAATCCAACAGGCAAATTCACACTGGTCATACGTGAAATCAAATGTTTCATTAGCATTTCTTACATCTAAGTCGTAATTAGTGACTCGCTATAGACAGTGTGCAGAACCAGAGCGACGTCTGCATCTTAAACACAGGAAATTAAGAACCACAATTCCTACAAAAAAGTGATCTGTCTTATTTTTCTCAAAACTTGCCCCACTAATATAACATATTTGCTACCATCACATAGAATCAGAGTGTATATTAAATGAACACATGACTGTAGTAGGAAAAATATCCAACTCAACAGACTTTTTTTCTATACACCAATCAGCCACAATATTAAAACCACTAACAGCTAAAGTGAATACTATTCAATTGTTACAATGACACTTGTCAAGGGGTGGAATATGTTAAAGAGGAACTGTACTGATTTTTTTTTTTTTTTACAATATTTATTTATAGTGGTGAAAGCAGAAAAACATTGAGGAAAGTCAAATTGTGAAGATCTCAAACTGTCAGTTCTTCCTTTCCAGTGTGCCAAAGTATATACCAGCAGTGTTCATAGGATAAACAACCAATAAAACAGCAACAGGGGCCATAAAGCGGACCTAAACTCTTGCACAGTAGACCAGGAATACACTTAGAAATCTACCCTGTGTATATTTAGAGAGAACAGCCTGTCTAATTCTCCCTTATATGCAAGTAATCACAAGTGTAATTTGAGCTGTCAGCTCTGTGCTGTGGGCGGGTTATGAGTTATGTGTTAACACCTAAACAGGAAGTTAACTCTTTCTGTGCTCCCATGAAACCAGGAACAAGACGCTGCAGATTTATTGTAGGGGTTTTGTAGGCTGTAACAAATAAAATTTTTTTTTCTTTAAAGGTTATTATGCTGTTGCTGTTCTTTTAGAGCAGAGAGGAAGTTCAGGGTTTAACTCCCAGGGCTCATTGTGGGAAGTCCATCTAATCGTATTCCCCAATAGAGCTGGCCATGTGAGGAAGGGTCAGAATGCACAGTGCATCACAGCCTGCTCTGTATGGAGCAGTATATCCACAAACTCATGTTGACCCCTATCCACTGTGCCTACAGTAGGCATGGGAGCATCAGAACTGGCCCATGCAGCAATGGAAGAAGATGGCCTGGTCTGATGAACCCCATTTTTTCTGCTCTCCAAATTTCCAAGATCTCAATCCGATTGTGAATCCCTGGGAAGTGCGGGAAAAACCTGTCTGTTCCATGAATGCCCTAGCTTACCACTTACAGCAGCCTTTCAACCTTTTTACCTTGGAGGAGCCCTGCAAATAACTTCTGGATCTTGAGGAACGCCTGCATTTATTTTACAGGAGGCATGGGCTTTAAAGAGAATCTGTATTGTTAAAATCGCACAAAAGTAAACATACCAGTGCGTTAGGCCAGGGGACATCTCCTATTCCCATCTGTCACAATCTCGCCGCTCCCCGCTGCATTAAAAGTAGTCAAAAACTGTTTTAAAAAGTTTGTTTATAAACAAACAAAATAGCCACCAAAACCGGAAGTAGGTTGATGTACATATTGTACACACATAGAAAATACATCCATACACAAGCAGGCTGCATACAGCCTTCCTTTTGAATCTCAAGAGTTCATTTGTGTGTTTACCTTCTCCCTGCAGCTATCATCCACTGAAGAGTGACAGGCTGATTGTTTCTTCCTGCAGACAGCTCTGCAAATGTCTGTAATTCCTCAGCATGTGACAGCCCAGCTCCTTTCACAGCCTAACAGAGGACTATTTATCCAGCTTGTAAAGCTCTCTTCTCTCACTGAGAGAGCAGAGACGCTGCCTAATTTAAATAACACAAACGGGAGTGTGCATAGAGGGGGCCTGGAGGGGGGGGGGGGGTGCATAACAGATCAACAACACTGAAGAGTTGGCAGCCTTCCAGACACAGGGCGACAAATCCGACAGGAGAGAGATCAGTTGATTTATTACAGAGATGGTGATAGTAGAAAGTGCTGCAGTAAGCCAGAGCACATTCGAATAGGTTTAGGAACTTGTAGGATAGTAGAAAAAAGGATGACATTTGTGCTACAGAGTCTCTTTAAAAGTAGGTGAAGCAGTTTATTTCACTACCACCTATTAGTGTTTCTCATTATACTGTCTCCTTATCCTAGTGCTTTTTATTAATGTGCTCATTATTATTCTGACCCCCAATTTAGCGCTTCTTTTTACAGTACACCCTAATCTAATTTGCTCTATTATACTTCCCCCACGATGGGGGAAGATGCCAAGGAACCCCTGCAGAGTCCTCAAGGAACCCTGGTTGAGGATGCCTGACTTCCAGGAACTGATTGTGATCATCGTAAAAGCTGCAAATGTATTGAAAATGCTTTTTTTGTTATCCTCAAACAAGAAAAAGAAACCTCTTTATTTCAGAGATGAGGATTTACATTCCGGCTGACTTCCCCAGCGACTGACCAAGGAAGAATACGATAAACAAAATAGATTATTAACCACGTCTTCCTCCTAACAGCAAAATAAGGATCCTAATTACATTAGTCGGAACAAGCCCAGATCAAAAATAATTATGCAGCCACCACGGAAAACCAAACAATTTTCAGTTATCCAACATGAAGGAAAGAAAAAGTCTTTTAAAAAATATTCTAGATTTTTAATGCCATTATAGATGGGGTAATACACATTCATTAAATAAAATGAGGAGGTCACACTGAACAATATCAGATTCAGAAAATGGCTCGGAAATCATTTATAAGACACAAAAGTGTATTCTAATGAGCACCAAGCCAAATCTGGAACGAATTATAACCTTGAAGATGTAAACGATGTCCTTATAGGAATCAGCGGCCGCAGTTTACACTTCCCCCAGCTTCTAACACTGAATGGGTATTTATAAAATTTAATTGCCGTCTTAAGCCAGGAATGGAGATCGAGGCACCTCGACTGGCGCAGTCTTTGCATAGCGTTTGCGTCCCGCTGCTGCGCACTGCGACTTGATTTCCTGAACGTTACGCCACTCGGCTGATTGCTGCTTTCAGACTCCCAGGCCGTATTTGCAACCACAGAATCGCTAAGTAGGTCGTAATTGCATTACATTTGCACAAGTTTTACTGGAAAGACAACACAGCTTGAAAATGTTTTTGGGTAATATTTCAGCAGAAAAGGCAATTTATTTAGTAATTACATCTTTCAGCGAGCGCAGCGAAATTAAGAAGCTGTAAGTTGCTGCGGAGGGTATCAAAATACTTGTTATGCAATAAAAACAAAGAATCTAATTTTAACAATTAGGAGCATATATTATTTTTTTTTTTTTTAGGCTCTGGCCCGATAACAGCAGCAACCGTCAATTACCAATAGAACACAATAATTTGTCCTGTAAAGGGATATCATCATCTAATGAGGCGGAGGCGTCTCGCTTCTTTTTGTAAAACAATTCATTCATCTGGTCGGATATAAAATACTGGCTGTAGGCAAAAAGCAGTTTGCTAAAATAATAATAATAAATAATAAAAAAAAAGTACAAATATTTTTCTTTTTTACTATTTCTTTTTCTACAAACCAATGTATAAAATATACAGAATAATAAACATCAAAAATATTAATATTTATGCCATCCTGTAAAATATTCAATAACTGACCCTGAGTTTCAATTTTATGAGTTCAAAAAAATGCCTTCTATACTGTATGTGATTACTATGTGCAGTGTTCTGAAGCAAGTTTATTTCAAACTATTTTACCTTAAAAAAAAAAATTCCCACGAGTGAAACACTTAAATTAAATCTATTCAAGATTTCCTAACACAACTATTGTAGCTGAAATGGTTTAACAACACAAGATTTTTACAAAGATGATCCGACTTTTGTTCTATATGGTAGCACCATTTCCATAAAAAAGTAAAATAATTAGAAACAAACAAACAAAAAAAAAAAACCTGTCTGAATTTAAGGGAGATCTCCGCTTGGTGCACAATGATCAGCCATGGGTTGCTGCTATTCCCTGTATCTGCAATAAGCTCTTAGCAGCTGTATTGGGCTACAGTCAGCAGTATGTAGGAAGAACCACTGGTGGCGTCAAATTACAAGGTGGGTAGCTGTTTCCACAACTTATGAATGGAAGCCGCTGTCAGGGAGAAGATTCTGGCACCATTACAGGCCACAAACTATTCAGAAACAGAATTTTTATTTCCAAGCCGCGAGGGCCAAAAACAAAAATCAAATGCTGGAAAACAGTCATTCACACTACAAGTTTAAGTGGAATTCTAGCCATATTTTTTTTTTTTCTTTTTTGGAGTGATGTTCCTGAGCCTCCTCTCCACATGTCCAGTTCTAGGTGCATTTTGTTGTATAGTATAATAATTATTGTTGTATAATGTAGGTCTGCACTGCTTATCACGCCCATGCAGCTTTTATCAGCACTTCTTAACGTAAACAAGTAACAGTAACATATCAGCCTTTTAAATTAGAGCTGGGAAGAGAAATGAATGCGTTAATAGGTAGCTCATTTTTGAAACTTTTTATCTGCACTTCAAGCAAACCTAAAGCAAAAAAAAAAATACCTTATGATATAATGAATTGTATCTGTAGTATGGATAATGAATAGAACATTAGTCGCAAAGAAGTCTCATTTTTATTTTCAATAATATAGCATAACATTGCATTGTACAGTTTTAAAAGCACAATCTGTCTTTTAAGCTATAAAACAAAGCAGAAATAATGACCCTTTGAACTTTCCTGCAATAAAACCTTATCTTAAGCTGTCTGTCACTGTATCGTGGCTGTTTAAGTGCTTCAGAAAACAGGACTGTATATGACTCAGTGGGTCAGAATAGCTCAGAGAAGCTCTTTTGCATAGATAACAATGTAAGGTTTTTTTTAACTCTTCCTGCACTGGAAAACAATATAAGACTTTTCTTTGCAACTAATGCTCTATTTCTTAGCTGTACAGAACATACAATTCATTATCTCAAAAGTTTGTTTTTGCATCAGGTTTGATTTAAAGAGACTCTGTAACAAAATTTTCAGCCTTATTTCTTCTATCCTATAAGTTCCTATACCTGTTCTAATGTGGTGTCTCTTACTGCAGCCTTTCCTAGTTGCACAGTGGCTGTATTATCTCTGTTATATAATCTAATCTTCTTTCCTCTGACGGCATTGTCGGGCTGACGCAGTCAGGCTGGAATGTGCTGCTCTGCTTGTGATAGGATAGAAGCTATACACGCCCTCTCCACGCCCCCCCTGCAGGCTCTGTGTGAGTCACAGACAGAGCTTCTCAGAGCCTATCACAAGCTTTTAGCAGCCATGTCTTTTGTTTGTAAACACTGCCTAAAACTGTTAATTACAAGCCAGGATTGCAGCAGGGAGTGGCAGAAACAGCACAGAGGGGCCCAGGAGAACATAATGAATAGAATGGTATGCTTTTTATTGTAAGAATTTTAGAGTCAGATTCTCTTTAAGTATAACTCCACCACACCGTCAAATGAACACACAACGTAAAATGAACACGACTCTCTGAGACTAGACTCTTTGTCGTTTTTGAGGAACTAAAAATTCCACCATGCCACAACCTGGTCCTTCATCAGCCAGGTCTTCTAGCCTTTGGAGGAACCTTAAGCTATGTTGCTAAGATGCTGATAATAATTATTCCCACATTGATGTAGGTGGTTGTGATTCCCAGCTGGTACAGAACATCTGAAGGACGGCCTGTCATGCTGAACTGATCCTGAGGACCATAAATCCAGCCAAGTACAAAAGACAGGTCATCCTCAAAGCACCGGGTCAGGAGACCAGAGCTGAGCAGCACCTGAACATCCCTTCTCCAAGCAGAGCCCTGCACTGAAAATAATTAAGATTTGGACACTCAGCATTCAATCAGGGCTGGAATGATCGGAATCCTGCTTACGGTTGGAGAACATGATAAGCGGGGAACGTGTTCGGATTATCACAAACATTCCTGTGTTAATACAAGCCAGCTTCTTCCCATCATACCTGCAACGCCCTGCGCATTGTGCATTGTGTTCCCCTCTCTGGAAAGGCACATATTCAACATTCATTTGACTTATCCCATTCTTTCTTTGGTGAGATAGGCACCAATTGTTTCAGCACTTAGATTAGAGATAGTGTGAGCTCTGCTTGTCTTCAGCATAGTCTGATTTCAAATACTTTTTTTTTCTTTAAAAAAAACTCCATACAGTGAATTTGGACTGTGCACTGAATTGAAAAAAAATGTTGATAATCTACATATTTTAAAAGAAAATTACTTCAGAATTGTTTAGATTTAAAAATGATGCCTCCACTTTCTAATTGGTAGCTCTCTGACTATGGGCCTCATGCAATTAAGTTGTCTCCTGAGTTTTCTCACAGGAGAAGTTTTCACACCCCATCAATAAAATGGGCCCAGTCCAATTCACTACTTCTAAGTTTTCTCCTAAGCAGGAGAGTTCAGCCTGTCTAATTCTCCCTCATTTGTGTCCAATCACAAGTTGTAATTTGATCTCTCCCCTGTGTCACCTGACTGCCACAGCAGATAAGCTCATTTGAAAGCACTGGCTGTTAACAATATGTCTGGTTCCATGAATCAGGAAGTAGACACTGCAGATTTATTTTAGGATTTGCATCAGCTGTAACAAAGAAATGTTATTTGTTTAACCTCCCTGGCGGTCTATTAAAACCGCCAGGGGGCAGCGCAGCACTTTTTTTTTTAAATCGTGTAGCTAACTTAGTGCTAGCTATATGATAGCCGCTGTGCAGCGGCATCCCTCCACCCCTTCCGATCGCCTCCGGCAATCAGAGCAAACAGGAAATCCCATTCAGAAGGGGTTTCCTGTTTGGCTTCCCCCGTCGCCATGGTGACGATCAGGATGACGTCATCCACGTCGGATTTGGAGGGAGTCCCGATCCACCCCATAACGCAGCCTGGCGCTGATTGGCCAGGCTGCGCAAGGGGTCTGGGGGGCCCTGTAACGTGGTGGGTAGCGGCGAATCGGCAAAGTGCTAGCTGCGTGTAACAAAGTAAAAAGTGAGCAAATCGGGCCACCAGGGCCTGAGCTATCCACCACGGCGGCTTACCGCTGAGGAGGTTCAAGGTTATTATGCTGTTGTGTATATTTTAGAGCATGTAGGACGTTCTGAGTTTAGGTCCGCTCCTGGTAGAAAAATCAAGTTAAGTTAACTGAATAGGGGCCTGTTTGTTTTAAAACTATCCAAAAAGGAAAAAAAAAAAACATACCGTAGCCCCGACTGAACAACTTTGTTGTGTTCAAGAAGAGGTTACATCACTCTAAGGCTTTGTTCACATGTGAGGGATTATTTTTTAGCACCTACCTGCGTGCTACGATTTATTTGTAAAGCGCTTTTGCAGAGCGATTTGTTTGTTCACTTCCTGACGCAAGTCAGGAAGTGAACTCTTTGACCCGAAAAAGAATAAATGCAATGCATTTATTCTTAAAAGCACTGGGGAAATCGCTACACAAAGCGCTTTTACAAGCCTTTTGTGATCTCCCTATACGTTCCATTGAGGCAAATCGCCCCGAAAATGGTACAGGCAGCGCTTTGGTGAGCGGATCGAAATCGAACCGCTCAGATGTGAACACTCTTATAGGGAATCATTGCACAAGCGCTTTTAGGGCGATTTTCAAAATCGCTGGCGCTTAAAAAAAGGTGAAAATGCCCTAAGTGTGAACAAGCCCTTACTGAGCATCTTACAGTCCTAATTAAAGCTGATTAAGTTGATGAGTCAGAGTGAAAATCCAGTAGAAAAAAGGTTCTTTTTCTTTTGGTCTATCCTGACCTCAATAAATGAGAACCTTCAGAGAACTATTCCCTAAGGGCCCTTTTCCACTTGCAGTCGCTAGCGTTCACGCTGAACGCTAGCGATTGCTGAATCGCAATTACCGGCGATTCCCCGACGTTCACGGCCGCGATTTTGCTATGCTATGCATTGCATAGCAAAATCGCGGCAAATATCGCTCCGCCGCGCGTTCGCGTTCCCGTCAAAAACGAATCGCGGTAGTGGAAATGACCTACCGCGATTCGTATGTTAAAAAGCAAACCGTAGCGATTGTAAAATCGCTAGCGGTTTGCGTCTTTACGATTCAGCCAGCGCAAACGCGCTGGTGGAAAAGGGCCCTAAAATAGTACTGAACTGATGTACTGATCTACCTGACTGACAGCTCTAGAGTCAACGTAGAGTGCTCTAAAGACGACAGATTGGGTCGGTCACCCTGGAAGAAATTGCTGAGCCTTTTCTCATAAAACAACACAGAGCCATTATTGAAGCAGAAAAAACTACTCTGTCAATTGTTCAACGCAGACTACAAACAATGTGAAACATTTAAAAATGAACTATAACAGCCGATATAACTTTCGGTGAGGCTTAAATTTAATGCATCATGAAGTTCCACGTAATTTCCTCTTTTAAAATTGTTTGACCAATTATTAAATCGTCATAAATACAAATATATAATTTGATAATTTGACAAAGGAGGCCGAGCACACAAAATTCTTACTTCTCTTAAGGTATCCAATTTAACATAGTTGTTAAAACAAAAAAAAAATATACACTCGCTTAAACTGAATAAATGTTTGCACCTGCTTTTAGCAGCAAAAATCAGAGCCAAAAACTTCCTAAAATCTTATATCATTCTTTTGCTTTACTGCTGAGAGAATGTAACTGTACTCCTCTCCGCAGTACGGTTTTAACCTCCCTGGCGGTATGATTATGTCCAGATTTTAGGGTCTAACAGCGGTGCATTTTTTGCCCACTTTTAGACCCTAAAACTGCAAAATAATCATACTGCTAGAGAGCCTGCAGTAGCCCCTGCACTTACTTCCCTGGTACCCAGCGCTGCAGTTTTCCCTCCGTTCTATGGGTGGCGCTGTAACAATATAGGGAGAACACCGGCTGTCGTTATGACGACAGACGGCGATCTCACAGGGGGAATGCAGAGCCTCAGAGGACAGGAAGAAGGATGGCTGCCGGCGTCTGGATCCCCATGGAGATGAGTGAAAACACCCACTGCGCGCCATTGCTTCGCGTTAATCTTGCGGTGGTCACCACAAGTCTAGCTCGGGGTTACAGTGCTGAGTTGTGGATTTCCAGCCTCAAGCCTGACACAGGATTACCGCTATGGAGGTGAATGCAGAAATACTGCATCTAGCTCGGGGGGTTACAGCGCTGAGCTGTGGATTTCCAACCCCAAGCCTGACACAGGGTTACTGCTAGGGAGGGAAATGCAGAAATACGTTGCAAGATCGCTTCCGGGATCTTGCACTGTGGGTACAGTCTGGAGATTACATGAACGTCATATGCCAATGCGCGGTGATGATGACCGTCACGGCGGATCGGATCTTTAAGATCCTTGATGACTCCTGCGCACAGTGCCGCGATGATCTGAACTCTCATTTGCACCGTTGTGTGCCGTCTCGTGTTCTCATGGACAGGAAGATGGATCGGGGGACGCTCGTCATTGGCTGACGTTGTTGTGATCCATCTTCCTGTGTTGTTAGGTTGAGTATTCAGCTTAAAGAGACTCCGTAACAAAAATTGCATCCTGTTTTTTATCATCCTACAAGTTCCAAAAGCTATTCTAATGTGTTCTGGCTTACTGCAGCACTTTGTACTATCACAGTCTCTGTAATAAATCAACTTATCTCTCTCTTGTCAGACTTGTCAGCCTGTGTCTGGAAGGCTGCCAAGTTCTTCAGTGTTGTGGTTCTGCTATGAACTCACCCTTCCAGGCCCCTCTATGCACACTGCCTGTGTATTATTTAGATTAGAGCAGCTTCTCTCTTCTCTCTTATCTTTTACAAGCTGGATAAATCGTCCTCTGAGCTGGCTGGGCTTTCACATACTGAGGATTACAGACCAGGGCAAAGCTGTTTGCAGGAAGAAAAGAGCAGCCTGAAACTTCAGTGCATGAGAGATGCAGGGGGAAAGAAACACACAAATGATCTCTTGAGATTCAAAAGGAAGGCTGTATACAGCCTGCTTGTGTATGGATGTATTTTCTATGTGTGGACATACTGTACATCAACCTACTTCCTGTTTTGGTGGCCATTTTGTTGGTTTATAAACAAACTTTTTAAAACGGTTTTTAACCACTTTTAATGCGGCGGGGAGCGGCGAAATTGTGACAGAGGGTAATAGGAGATGTCCCCTAACACACTGGTATGTTTACTTTTGTGTGATTTTAACAATACAGATTCTCTTTAAAAGATGTTTGAAAGGATGACCTTTCCTGCAAGACACACTTCTGTCCCATGACTTCTCCAGCTGGTAATAATGGCTCCATTTGGGGTTGGGGTAAGAAATATCTCTCTAACCCTTCAAAGACCAATATTCAACATCTTCTCTTACAATCTCCTCATGATTTTTTTTTTAAATTGTGGCACATTTCTGTAGAAACACTGGATCATATCTAAGTGGCGACAAGTTGACCACTTTTACCTCTCATCATAGTCAGTATTTCAACTTTTTAAATCATTTAAAAAGAAAAAAAAAAACGTTCATAATGCACAGAAAACAAAAACATTCTACTGTTTATAATAATTTCAGATCTGCACTTTCTGCTGAGTTGTATGCTGTGTCCATCATCTCCTCCTGCTGAACAAACATGATTTTTATTTCCTATGTCCTTATTTTTTCCCTTGTGAATTTTGCAGCATGAATAAAAAAAACAATAGTCATGGCTTGGCGATCCAGACAAATTAACCCCATTGTATCTAAAATTTTGGTACACCATAAAAGGAATCTCTGAACTCAGCTGTTTACTGCCCATGCTGAGGTTGGTCCAACCAACAAGTACATCTAGTAGTACCTGTGCCCCATATCATCTTGATTCTTCTCTTTGGGCAGGTTAATGTGGTGACTACCAATATTCTTTGTTTTAGAACCGTAATTTGCCTGAATATTATTCTCGTTATCTCCCGTGAAACCCGTCTGTAGTCTTCTCACAGTTATTTTTTCTTCTTTTCCATCCTCGGAACAGACATAAAACAAACAGCCTAAATGTAAGAGTATAGCAGGGCAACATCAAAGCGTCAAATGGCAGCCCATATTATTTCAAATCAGCTATGGACTTTAAAATACTAAATAAAGTGTTGAGGCACACTGCCTCTATTTATATCGGCTGTATCAATGAAAATAATGATGGCGTCTTCATGTTCCTTCATCTAATGAGTGAACTATTTCTGTATTAACAGGATGTGCTGGTTTCAAACCTCACAGCAAAATAGACATCACAGACGAGATCAGATGCAACGACCTAAGCATCATTGTCAGGGGCACAGGGAATGAAAAATGTAGGGTCGCTGAAAACCTTTAGTTTATCCAACTTGAACCAAAAAAAAGCAAAAAGTTAAGGCTGAGTTTTTTTGATGTAACATGACTGCAAAAAAATTGTGCGAAAGCATGTGATGGACCTAAGCTACCTACACCTGGACAATGATTGCTTGCTACATAGAATGCTATCATACAAGAAGCAAAGACCATTAGTAAGAATGCCCTCTCCCCAAAAGAAGAAAAGAAAAAAGAACAAAATGGTACACCAGAGGGTATTATGGATGATGGTAATTTTATTGATCCGTACAGTTCCTATTCCCTCAAACTAGAGTTAATAATAAAACCAAGAAGATTTTCAACAGTAATGGTTAAAAAGAAGACAAAATCCCTCCTGGCCTATAAACTTGCCTGAAGAAACTTTTAACATAAGCATTTATCTACTATTTTTATAAAAACAAAAGTTTGCTTTCCTAAAACAGAAAGAATTTGCGATAATTCAGGTTGGAGTGAGCTTGAGATGTCTCCCAGAGCATCACTGCTGAATATATGCAAATTAACCATTGTACCCTTAGAAGCTAAACACACCTCCAGAACCGCTGGAATGCAATGATGTGTCAGCTTGTTAATTTGTACAGAGCCATAATAATCCAACATGCATACAGACTGTTTCGGATTGTTTGATCCTCATCAGTGCATGGCATGGATTAATTTGGCTCTATGCAGTAGGGCTTGTAACACAGAGGTACAGACTAACTAGCAAGCTCATGGTGACCCAGAACTCATTGGAGTTTGTAAGGGACTACAATGGTCCTAAAAGCCCCCTTACTAAGATGTTAAGAAAAACAAAAGTATGTTACATGTTAGAACTATCAAATACACTCTACCTTAGGCTACTTCCCCTTTGTCCTAAGGCCAAGTTGCACTCCTTCTGGATATCCTAAAACACACTGCTTTTTGTTATGTTCATTGTATATTTGTCCACCTCTTGTCCCCCCCCTTCCTATTTCTTTAGATTGTAAGCTTGAAAGGTCAGGGCCCTCTCCCCCGTTTGTGTCTTGGATACATTTTATTCATTATATTACCTTTGTCACTGTAATTACCAATTCTGTATTTTGTATTGATTCAGGATTTTGTCTCCAATTCTGCATTTTGTACTGTATATTGGTGTATACCGTCTGTATTATTATGTACCCCACGTTTGTTTCTGTTTACAGCACTACGAAATATGTTGGCGCTTTATAAATTAATAATAATGTACAGGCTTCTCTTACAAGTAAAAATCAGAAATAGGCATGGAGCATGCTAACAGTTATTGAAAGAATGTAATGTTTTAGGAAAAACAGATCAAACAGAAATGAAGGGAAATGTGTTTAACGGTTTTAGCTGCACTATATATTACAGAGTGTAAAATATATAATAAAAAAAACAAAACAAAATGTATTTATCCAATTAAAAAATGGTTGGCAGAGTCCTGAATATTTAGCATACAATTACCAAAATACCCAAAAGTCAGCTCTAAAGATGGTCAGTAGACAATAGTAGATGCAAATAATTCTGAATTGCATGCACATTAGAGCGATTGGGATTTCAGTTTTAGTAAAATCGCTGCAAAATCACTTTTGTAGAACGAATGCAAAACAATTTTGCAGAGCTTAACACTAAATTGCAAAAGCTTAAAAAATGTTGCAGTACCCACAATTGCAATTTGGCCTAATCCCAATCGCTCCAGTGGGTTCACCTGCATATACTTACATTGGTGTAGCGGGAATTCGGAAAGACAGCTGAAATTACTCTAGCGAGCCCCTAGCCTTATTCTTAAACTACAGGACTATGGGTAGGATGATAATCTAAATACATGTCTTTTCTGCTTGTTCCTCTGCATTTAAAGTTTACGTGTGTGGAATGTTGGTTTGATTACTGTGGATGCCTTGACACACACAGTTCATTTCTACAAATGCTAAACTACAGAATCTAACTAAAGTGGTCCATGTCTGTAAGAGGCTATAATGAGGATGCTCAAGAGAAAATTCCTGTGGTACAAAGACTGATGAGAATGGACCAGTGATCTTTATCAGAGCTATAATAATAGTGTGTTCCTGTGGTGAGGACATTAGACTGTAAGCTCCTCTGGTGCAGAGTGGGGATGCTCATTCCGATTCCGTGGAAATTAAATTACCGCATTTCCGATCGTAAATTAGCATTTCTGATCAGAAAATGGGAAACTGAAATTGGATTTACAGCATTATTGCAACTTGGTAATTTTAGTCCAATCACAGAACTCGGAAGCACTGGACCAATCAGAGAATGCAGAATCAACTCAGAAGTATTTGGCCAATCAAAGGAACGCAAAAAATGACCAAAAAAAGACTCCTCAGAAATCCGTGGAATCGGTACGGCATTGGCAGAAATCTGCATTTCCGACCATACCTACTGCAGAGGCTGATGGAAAAGGATCAAATCTCTCTGTACAGCACTGAATGATATGTCATATCTATATACATGTAAAATAATAATGACTAAGTATGACTATGTGAATGTGGTGATTAGAGTGTAAGCTCCTCTGGTATACAGAATGATGCGAATGGATCAGTGATCTCTGTGTTGTCGAATATGTCTAAACTATATAGTGTACATGTTAATAATAATAGTGTGTAACTGTGGTGAGGACATTAGAGTGTAAGCTCCTCTGGTGGAGTGACTGATGGGAATGGATCAGTGATCTCTGTACAGCGCTGTGGAATATGCCAGAGCTATATACACATTTCTAATAATGAATGACTACAGTGAGGACAAAGAGTGTAAGCTCCTCTGGTGCAGAGACTGATGGGAATGGATCAGCGATCTCTGTACAGTGCTGTGGAATATGTCAGAGCTATACAAATGTATAATAATAGTGTGTAACTGTGGTAAGGACAGAGTGTAAGCTCCTCTCGTGCAGAGACTGATGGGAATGGATCAGCGATCTCTGTACAGCGCTGTGCTATATGTCAGAGCTATATAAATGTATAATAATAATAATAGTGTGTGACTGTGGTAAGGACATTAGAGTGTAAGCTCCTCTGGAGCAGAGACTGTTAGGAATGGATCAGTGATCCCTGTACAGCACTGTGGAATATGTCAGAGCTAAATTAATGTATAATAATAATAGTGTGTAACTGTGGTAAGGACAGAGTGTAAGCTCCTCTGGTGCAGAGACTGATGGGTATGGATCAGCGATCTCTGTACAGCGCTGTGGAATATGTCAGAGCTATCTAAATGTATAATAATAGTGTGTAACTGTGGTGAGGACATTAGAGTGCAGGGCTGGGCCGAGGCAGAGGCTGGAGAGGCTCCAGCCTCAGGGCACAGTGTAGGAGGGGGCGCACAATTCATTCAGCTGCCATTCCCAATTGTGTTTGAAGCAGAAAGAAATAAGAAAAGGGGATACATGGCAGTGACTGCAAGCCAGATAACTAGAGATTAAGGTGTTGGGGAGGTTGGGGGCCTAGGGGCACCTATTAGTCTAATAGCAATCAGTGTGTGACCGCTAGGGTGGGGCGCAATTTGGTGTCTCAGCCTTGGGTGCTGAAGGACCTTGTCCTGCCTCTGTTAGAGTGTAAGGTCCTCTGGAGCAGAGACTGATGGGAGTGGATCAGTGATCCCTGTACAGCACTGTGGAATATGTCAGAGCTATATAAATGTATAATAATAATAGTGTGTGACTGTGGTGAGGGCATTAGAGGGTAAGCTCCTCTGGTGCAGAGACTGATGGGTATGGATCAGCGAACTCTGTACAGCACTGTGGAATATGTCAGAACTATATAAACGTATAATAATGATAGTGTGTGACTGTGGTGAGGACATTAGAGTGTAAGCTTCTCTGGTGCAGAGACTGATGGGAATGGGTCAGTGATCTCTGTACAGCGCTGTGGAATATGTCAGAGCTATCTAAATGTATAATAATAGTGTGTAACTGTGGTGAAGACATTAGATTGTAAGCTCCTCTGGAGACTGATGGGAATGGATCAGGGATGTCTCTACAGCATTGTGAAATACGCCAGAACTATATTAATTAATGTAATAATGCATCCACCTACATATCAGACCTGCCCCTGGCATGTGAATGTCTACTGTATTAAGTCCATCAACTCTCGCCAGGTGCATTTTATTAATTGGTCAACTCAGAAAGCAGCTAAACGAACATTCAATATTTATGCATTAATCTACAGCGGAGTGCATCACCTACGTTCCGGCAGTAGAATGAAAGAGTGTTGTTCTAATGTCTCAGTGCAGTGTGAATTATTCATTCACTGTGTACCAGGATCATTAGCATGTGTGTGTTTTTCTGTGCAATGCCCAGAATGGTGAACCGATGATTAATCTGCAGTAATAATATTAATAGTAATAATGCTGGCTGCAGGCGGGATGGGCCAGGGCGGCCGGGCTGCTGAAGTGTGGCAGTAAATCGTACCATATCACCCGTCGGGTAGGACCTTTCATAACCTGGGTTCAGTGATTTCACCATTACCTTCATATATTTATTTTTGCAGTTTGGACCCCGTAGCCGGCGAGGAGAGGAGAATTCCGCCTGGTTTTGGCATCCTTTTATACGGTAATAGAAAACTTAATTTGGCATTAATAGCCGTTGAACAATGGAGAAAGGCTTCACTAATTACATCAGGGAATAAAACGTGGATTTCACAAATTCATTAAAATACAGAGTTAAAATGAAAAATGAAATTATAAAAATAAAAAAGGCAGACTTGTAGTAAGCAGCGGCCTGTGAATAATTAAATACAACCCGACTGTAGCAAATAAGAAGCTGCTGTGTAATAAAATAAATATATAAAAATTAGGGGGGAATGGTGTAAAATTTCACTTTCCTGTACAGACTCCTATTCAATTTTTATGGGATAATATTCAACAGTAAAACAATTATAGATTACTAATAGCAGCTCTGTTTTATTACTTAATATAAAGTAAATAATAATAATACATATTGATAAATATATATATATATATATATATATATATATATATATATATATATATATATATATATATATATATATATATAGTCTAAAACCCCTGTTATCCAGAACTCAGTTAACCAGAAATCTCAAGCAACCAGAAAAAAAAATCCTGGCCTTGCAGGATACATAAATCTACTTTTATGTATTTTATTTATGAAGCGCCAACATAGTGCTTTTACAATTCTTTATGTGGTAAAAAATTAAGTTAGGTCTTTCCTAATTTGTTTTTAATTACTGTATTTTAACATGAATACAGAATTTATGGTAAATATACAAAGTGGAATGCAGTTTTTTTGTTAGCAAGGCCTATTTCTAACATCGACTCTGAAACAAGAAAGTACAGTTATCCGGCCTCAGCCAATCCCAGTTGGGGACGGATAATGGAGGTTTTACTAGAGAGAGAGAGAGAGAGAGAGAGAGAGAGAGAGAGAGAGAGAGAGAGAGATAAAAAGTAGAATCTTAACTTAAATAGAAATTGTTTTGTATGAATCAACTACAGCATAAACACTTGTAAAAGTATATTTCCAAAAACATTTAATTTATAATATAAATAATCAAATTTACTGGAAATAACCCTTCTTAATATTAGCAATTTTTGCTGAATAGTATTATGTTTACATGCATCAGTAAATTCTCCAGAGATCTGTTTCACTATAGATATCATCCATAGGTTAATAAGATCATCTGGGGATATTTTTCAGTGAGATGGTCCTCCATACATTACTGAGATTTTCATGTCCCGAACTGACTATTTTCATTGATAGTTTGTACAAATATGGACAGAAAGCATCCCAATGCATCCCAATGCTTGCTTTTATGGCAAATTAATTTTTTACAGAAGTTGAAAATCTGTAAAATGAAAATGTAAACATTAGATTGATTTTCAACTTCAACAATCAGAATTAGCGTTTTAAGATTTTTTTTTTACAGTTGTTATGACCGCGTATCCAAAATTAGTTCTGAACAGGAGTTAAGCTTCCGCATTTTGATATTTATTCCTCTAAAGAAAAAGAGAGAAATCTGGCGATAATTCCAGCCACAGCCACACTACTGTATGTGTATAAATATTTCATTAACTTTTCAAATTGTCTAATCAGCATAAATTGCCATTTAATAAGTGATGGTGAGTTGGCAGAGTTGCAGATGTGGAAGATGATCACAAGATAAACCTGTATGCTATTAATTACTTCGTACAGGACGATTGGTTTATCCACTAAATCTGGAGTAACCACAGGAATCTAAGCAAGACAGTGCTGCGGATGAGAGGTTAAGGACAACTTATCATACAAATAAAGATTTGCTGGTGCTTTTTTTAAAAAAAACAACAAAATATGACATAGGTACAATTTATGATATACCGGTATAGAAAATATAATAAGGAATATGTGTAGTTGGTAGGGAAGATAGAAGGTATTTCAAATCCAAAAAAAGCTTTATTGTCAGGACCAAATACATTTAGCATTGCCAGAGCAAAGCATTACCATGGGAAAGGGGGGGGGGGGGTGGGAATAAGGGAAGGTTATAGGGGGTTGAGGTATATAGTCCATAGGGGTGTGGAGGATGTAAGGTACAGTAAGGGGGGCTGGGATATACAGTCCATAGGGGAGGGGGTTTAGGGGGTATACAGTCTATGTGGCATCATGTTCCTCTCAGTTGGTGGCAGGCAGCGACATATCGAGCAGCTATTTGTATGGTTTCTTCCTCTTCCCCCAGTGGGATGTAGTGTTTCCTCTCCTCATATTCAATAGTGATGAATATGGATAACAAACAGGGCAGTTGGAAAAATTAATTTGAAAGTAATATAAAGGGTAATTGACCATTGGCAACTTGAGAAAGGCCTATGAGGCCGAAACAGCGGGCTGCCGTTGCAGTCAATATGCCTATGCTACAATAAAGTAATTAAGCTTTAAATACATGCTGTGTGGTGCCGGTCCTTTGGAGGATTACGGAAGTAATATAAACCTCTTTGGTCAGTTACACACAAATTATATGTGGATAAGTAAATATTTCAGCCTTTCAATATCAATTTGTCTCAGTAACAATTACCAGTGCAATGAATTCTGGCTGACGTGGGTCCTCATTAGGGCAACCCAGTAGCTGATCATTAATATAGATGCTCTTCTTGGAGATCTTTACCCACTAGATGATCTTCAATGAGGTTCCCACTGGCCACTGCTCCTCAGTAGGTTGACTCTTAGGTTATCCTCACTGAAGATCCCTATTAGGCTTTTCCCCTCACTAAGTTAAAACTCTACTTGATTCTCACAGAGACTCCGACTTAGTATTGCTCCTTACAGGGCCACTCTCTAGGTAATTCACTGTGGCATTATTTTAACATTGCTCCTCACTAGGGTAAACCCCTGGTTGAACCTCAGTAAGGCCTCCTACGAGCATTGACTCTCGCTACGGCCACAATATAGATAATCTCACTTAGGCTTTCTCTCTCTCTGGGCACTGCTCCTCAATTAAGGTTTTCTAATACAAGGTCTCAATTTCAATGAGGCTTCCGCTTGGCACTTGCTCATCTTTATAGGTGAGCTCATAGGGGTTCCCTCAAAGCACAGTTCCTTATTAGTGGTATCCTCTAGCTACCCTACACTGGTGCTTCTACAGGAACTCTTTATCTAGGCCTTACTATAGGTCTACGTTTCTGTTGTCCTCTACATATTAGTCATTTGTACAGACTACTTCTTACTATCTTGCTTACTTTCCACCATGGAGAGTTTCCTCAGTTTGCACTTTCTGGCCGCTTCATGGATCATAACAAATGAAATTTACATTAAGGCTTCACCCTATCAAAGCATTATGTACTTGCCTCAGTGAAATGACATAATCCACCATGCTAGGATTAAGTTGTACAGCTGCAACTGAAACAAAGCCTGGTACTGCAAACTCTAGACAAAGGCCATCTTAGGTAAGTCTCCAACTCAATAAAGGCGTGGCCTCAGTAACATTGGGGGGACGCATGTAATCTATGATTTAATGGGTTTGAACTGTTTTTACAATTCTCACCTCAAAATTACTTTGATCAGTTGTATGCGGGGAGCGGGAACAGAAGTGACATCACAGACAGAGCAGGCAGTGTAAGTGGGCAGAGCAATACTCTTGGCTGCCGCTTGTCAAAAGTGTCCACCAGGACAGATCACTGATTGAGCGGTCAAGAGGGGTAATCGACTGCCGTACACGGCAGTGGCGGTTGTTATCAGCTGCCTCGGCTAAGTTTCATCTAGCGTGTTTACTGAGCTTTGGAATCTGTAGGAGATAAAAGATGCAAGTCCAATAAACTCAATCAGTACAGGAAAAATTCCTACTCGACTCAATAACCGCTGATATTACTGTATTGTATTCTTCTCTCTACACAGTGTTCTTGACATGACACTATGTCAAAGCATCTTAGATTATATGAATCTTAGTCGGAAATGGAAGAAGAGGCATCGGAAATGTGCTATGAAAACATCTGCTTCACTGGAGAGAAGACCATAAAGAAAGAAATGACTCTTGGCAAACTCCAGCAGCACAACAATAAATGCAGCTACGCTAAACATGTTCCCATACTACTTTATGCTTGAAGTTACAGCTCAGTATAAAGAATATACCTCAAACTATTCTCCAGACAGACATATGCTTTCTGCTCCCTGGTGATGGCTGGACACACACATTTCCAATCAGCAGTCCTGAGGCTGGCTTCATTGCCTGATTAAACTATAAAATTGTGAATTATTTAAACAATGATGTCAATTAAATTTTACTGGAAGGTGACATGATTTACTGTGTTGGTGAAGTGTGGTGGCATCTTGGCCCGCTCTAACTTGGACTTTATTATCGGCTTTTGTCACCTCCGTCCTCTATCCTTCCTGGGGATAAAGAGCCACTAAATGTCTCTTATAAAGAAGATTGATGACACTGTGTTATGGAGAGACGGAGTTCCCTGTTCCATACTTCATCGTAGATTAATTAAGTTAAAGAGGAACTGTATGGCTGATGTTGTAGTGAAACCCCTCCCACAGTGTGATGTCAGGACCTTGGTCCTGACAGTTTCCTGTCCATGAGTCTTGTTGCATTGTGGGAAATAAAAGCTATTTCCAACTGCCAGTTTTCCCCTCTGTGCATACGTATATCTATTAAAAAAAAACAACCCTTTAGCCTATCGCATTCTTAGGGGGTGTGGTTATAGATGATGGCAGTTGGTGCGGTCTATTTTTTTTTTCATGTCTGCTGATAGTAAAGATGACGACGTGCAGGCTGATTGTGAATCAAACCATATGAACAAATTACATGATAAATATCAATATTTCTTGATCTCTCTTCTATTTTTTTTTACTTCTGACTTTGCAGTGTATTGATTTCTTTTTTCCCCACCTTTTAGCTAAAGTTCCTCTTTAAAATAATCCCGAACCATTCCTGAAAACAAATAGCTAAGCCACACTGCACTCAACATGGAACTAACTAGTCACACTTTCTAAAACTACCCAAAACAATTCCTGGTAAGCTAGACAGGTGTTAAGAATCGAGTTTTTAGCACAGAATCATCATTAATAACTTATGAAGGTCATCCTAAAAAAAGGGTTACTAGTTGCAACTTGCAATAGTCACAATTTTTTTTTTTAAGTTTACTGCTTTTTAACCACTTCTGTGAGCGCACCAGTATTCTTTATTACAATCACTAATGTTATTCTGGTTGTACAGCTGTTGATAAAACACCATCTTATTATGGAAGCTGAACATTTTTCTTGGTTTAGGGCTACAAAGCTGTGATATGTGGGGGAGGAGGAGGAGGAGTGGCCACACCCAGGAACAAAAATTAACATCTATATTTTCTGCCATACATATGCTGACAGCCAAAAAAGGATTTATAATTCATGGAGAGGTAGCACTGCAGGACGCCAAGCCAGACTTAGAAGGGAGGGCAGCACAGATGTTAAGGAACCACAAGACCCACCTTGAGAGAAAGTCATGTAGTTGTAACTGGACAGAAAAAAAACATCTAGAACAGAAGTGCCCTCACTTCTTCAGCTTGAGAGCTACTTTGCAAATCACAAACTAAAAACGATCTACCAGTTAGCATCTCCCTACAATATTATGTGTCTGCCAAAATTGTATTCAGCAGTAGCACATAATTACCCATATGAAATTCACTGTTTCTCCTGAGTTTTCGCCTAAGTGATATTTTTACACTTTACAAAAAATGCCTTTTAAAGAGACTCCGTAACAAAAATTACATCCTGTTTTTTTATCATCCTACAAGTTCCAAAAGCTATTCTAATGTGTTCTGGCTTACTGCAGCACTTTTCACTATCACAGTCTCTGTAATAAATCAACTTATCTCTCTCTTGTCAGACTTGTCAGCCTGTGTCTGGAAGGCTGCCAAGTTCTTCAGTGTTGTGGTTCTGTGATGCATCTCCCCCCTCCTGGCCCCTCTATGCACACTGCCTGTGTATAATGATCTCTTGAGATACAAAAGGAAGGATGTATACAGCCTGCTTGTGTATGAATGTATTTTCTATGTGTGGACATACTGTACATCAACCTACTTCCTGTTTTGGTGGCCATTTTGTTTGTTTATAAACAAACTTTTTAAAACTGTTTTTAACCACTTTTAATGCAGCGAGGAGCGGCGAAATTGTGACAGAGGGTAATAGGAGATGTCCCCTAACACACTGGTATGTTTACTTTTGTGCGATTTTAACAATACAGATTCTCTTTAAACCACCAGCAAGCAAGAAAATACTCAAAATAATTTTAATAGTACTTTTTACATACTTTTGGGTACTTTCTCAATTGTAATATGCTGAAAAAATATTGTAAAGAGAAAATAAAAATTATATCCTTGGAGAAAACTGGACAAAAAGTTAATTGCATACGAGCCAATGCTTCTAAATGTGTGGCTCCCCACCTTGCAATATCATAATCCTTTACACTGCTGTTCAAAACTTCAGGACAACATATCGTACTAAGCTCATCCAAGTCAAAGAGACAGAGTACAAAGCTTACGTCACTCAGGCAGGCATTGTGGGATCTACCGAGAAGTCCTTTGTGATCCACTGGTAGAGCACGACCTATCCAATAAGCAACCCTCATCTAGAAGATGTTTCCTCAACAATACTAGTAACTTATTTTTAGAGTAAAAACACAAAACTTAACGAGCTTAATGAGTTTTGACAGGGAGTTTTGACTCCCTTGTAGTCACTTGTAGCAGCAGCAAGGAAAGGTTTTCTACAACAGAGGTTCTTAACATGGGTACCAGAGATAATCTTACGCACACCCAGGAGTACTGGCATGTATAGGATGGTACCAACCAAAATACAGTATTGTTGAGGAAAAATGTTCTAAGTGTCCATGTGAAACTATCTTATCTTTCTTTGGACATACCATGACCTGGATAAATGTGAGCCCTCACACGTGGAAGGGCAGCACTCCATCTTCTCCTCCTGGTAACATTAGCACCGACACTGGTCACTGTCACCATGATCAGCAGTGCCAGGGCAGCACCAGCTGGAACATCTGGATTAAGCGTTCGGTGAAGGGGTCTCACCAGTCCGACTCTTCATCTGGATTTCAGTAGCAGCGGAGGGCTCCTGTGATCAGAAGCCAGATGGCAGACTCCATCCCTTATTACAGGCTTATAACAGCAACAATCCTCCTTCATCTGCTACCCGTGAAACGATGAGGTTTGGCAAATTCCAGACTCACAACTCAGGAAAACTCTACTAGCACATGGGACTCCGTAATAACTCTTCAGTGTCCAAAGAGATGGAAGCTTCACACCTAATTATCTCTCCGCTGCCCAGAGAGAGGGTGCTAAAACACCTCTTATTAACTCTTCACTGGCCGGAGAACAGATATCACAACACCTTTTATGAACCCCATCACTGTCCAGAGAAAAGACACTACAACTTAGCTTAACTCTTCCCTGTCCACAGAGAGGGCACTTCATATTAACTCTTCACTGTCCACATGGAAGCTGCAACACCTAATATTAACTCTCCACTGCTCAGAAATAAAGCACTACACACTACAGTAACCCTCCACTTCCTAAAGCGATGATGCTACAACAGCTTATATTAACTCTTCACTGCCTAGAGAGAACAATGCAACACCTCCAGTACACATTTCATTGTCCAGAAAAAAGGGGACTAGGACTCCATTTATTAACTCTTCATTTTACAGAGAAGATTACAATACCTTACATCAACTCTTCACTGTCCAGAGAAAAAGATAGCTCTGATACTGGTCCTAATGTTTTCCCCAAGTCTTCTCACCATAAATGAATGTCTGCACTCCCCACTAAGAGGAAACTACTACCTTACAGACACTCTTCACTGTTCAGAGAGAGGATGCTGCAACACTTCATACTAACCCTTCATTGCTCAGAGAGAGACACTACAACACTTCATATTAACCCTTCACTGCTCAGAGAGAGACACTACAACACGTCATATTAACCCTTCACTGCTCAGAGAGGGTGCTACAACACTTCATATTAACCCTTCACTGCTCAGAGAGGGCGCTACAACACTTCATATTAACTCTTCACTGCTCAGAGAGAGGGCGCTACAACACTTCCCTTCATTGCTCAGAGAGAGACACTACAACACTTCATATTAACCCTTTACTGCTCAGAGAGGGTGCTACAACACTTCATATTAACCCTTCACTGCTCAGAGAGAGACACTACAACACGTCATATTAACCCTTCACTGCTCAGAGAGGGTGCTACAACACTTCATATTAACCCTTCACTGCTCAGAGAGGGCGCTACAACACTTCATATTAACTCTTCACTGCTCAGAGAGAGGGCGCTACAACACTTCATATTAACTCTTCACTGCTCAGAGAGAGGGCGCTACAACACTTCATATTAACCCTTCACTGCTCAGAGAGAGACACTACAACACTTCATATTAACCCTTCACTGCTCAGAGAGACACACTACAACGCTTCATATTAACCCTTCACTGCTCAGAGAGAGGGCGCTACAACACTTCATATTAACTCTTCACTGTTCAGAAAGAGGGCGCTACAAAACTTCATATTAACTCTTTACTTCTCAGAGAGAGGAAGCTACAGCACTTCATATTAACCCTTCACTGCTCAGAGAGGGTGCTACAACACTTCATATTAACTCTTCACTGCTCAGAGAGAGACACTACAACACTTCATATTAACCCTTCACTGCTCAGAGAGGGTGCTACAACACTTCATATTAACTCTTCACTGCTCAGAGAGGGTGCTACAACACTTCATATTAACCCTTCACTGCTCAGAGAGGGTGCTACAACACTTCATATTAACTCTTCACTGCTCAGAGAGAGGGCGCTACAACACTTCATATTAACCCTTCACTGCTCAGAGAGAGGGCGCTACAACACTTCATATTAACCCTTCACTGCTCAGAGAGAGACACTACAACACTTCATATTAACCCTTCACTGCTCAGAGAGACACACTACAACGCTTCATATTAACCCTTCACTGCTCAGAGAGAGGGCGCTACAACACTTCATATTAACTCTTCACTGTTCAGAAAGAGGGCGCTACAAAACTTCATATTAACCCTTCACTGCTCAGAGAGAGAGCGCTACAGCACTTCATATTAACTCTTCACTGATCAGAGAGAGACACTACAACACTTCATATTACCTCTTCACTGCTCAGACAGAGGGCGCTACAACACTTCATATTAACGCTTTACTTCTCAGAGAGAGGGCGCTATAACACATCATATTAAAGGGACACTTAAGTCACTGTAAAAAAAAAAAAAGGTTTACTCACCTGGGGCTTCCAGCAGCCCCTTGCAGCTGTATCGTGCCCACGCAGACTCCATCAGATGCTCTGGCCCCGCCGGCAGCCACTTCCGGATTCGGCGACAGGAGCCGTCAGAACGCGAGTGATTCTTCGCATTCCCGACCACAATAGCGCCCTCTATGCTGCTATAGCATCTAGCATATAGCAGCATAGAGGGCGCTATTGTGGCCAGGAATGCAAAGAATCACTCGCGTTCCCGTCCTGACGGCTCCTGTCGCCTAAACCGGAAGTGGCTGTCGGCGGGGCCAGGAACATCTGATGGAGTCGGTGTGGGCATGATACAGCTGTAGGGGGCTGCTGGAAGCCCAGGTGAGTAAATCTCATTTTTTTACAATGACTTAAGTGACCCTCTAACTCTGCACTGCTCAGAGAGAGGGCACTACAACACTTCATATTAACCCTTCACTGCTCAGAAAGAGGGCGCTACAACACTTCATATTAACTCTTCACTGCTCAGAGAGAGGGCGCTACAACACTTCATATTAACTCTTCACTGCTCAGAGAGGATGCTACAACACTTCATATTAACGCTTCACTGCTCAGAGAGAGAGCGCTACAACACTTCATATTAACTCTTCACTGCTCAGAGAGAGGAAGCCACAACACTTCATATTACCCCTTCACTGCTCAGAGAGAGGAGGCTACAACACTTCATATTAACTCTTCACTGCTCAGAAAGAGGGCGCTACTACACTTCATACTAACTCTTCACTGCTCAGAGAGAGGAGGCTACAACACTTCATACTAACTCTTCACTGCTCAAAGAGAGGAGGCTACAACACTTCATACTAACTCTTCACTGCTCAGAGAGAGAGCGCTACAACACTTCATATTAACTCTTCACTACTCAGAGAGAGGGCGCTACAACACTTCATATTAACTCTTCACTACTCAGAGAGAGGGCGCTACAACACTTCATATTACCTCTTCACTGCTCAGAAAGAGGGTGCTACAACACTTCATATTAACTCTTCACTACTCAGAGAGAGGGCGCTACAACACTTCATATTAACTCTTCACTGCTCAGAAAGAGGGCTCTACAACACTTAATATTAACCCCTCACTGCTCATATCACTTCATAACACTTCAACACTTCATATCTAGGGGCAGCACGGTGGCGTAGTGGTTAGCTCTCACACCTTGCAGCGCTGGGTCCCTGGTTCGAATCCCAGCCAGGGCACTATCTGCAAAGAGTTTGTATGTTCTCTCCGTGTCTGTGTGGGTTTCCCCCGGGCACTCCCTTTTCCTCCCACATTCCAAAAACATACGGATAAGTTAATTGGCTCCCCCTAAAATTGGCCCTAGACTACAGTACTTACACTACATAATATAGACATATGGCAATGGTAGGGATTAGATTGTGAGCTCCTTTGAGGGACAGATAGTGACAAGATATATATATATATATATATATATATATATATATATATATATATATATATATATATATATATATATATATATATATATATATATATATATACACATTGTACAGCGCTGCGTAATATGTCGGCGCTACATAAATACTAAAAAATAATAATAATAATATTAACTCTTCACTGCACAGAGAGAGACACTACAACACTTCATATTAACTCTTCACTGCTCAGAAAGAGGGCGCTACAACACTTCATATTAACTCTTCACTGTTCAGAGAGAGGACGCTGAAACACTTTATATTAATCCTTCACTGCTCAGAGAGAGGGCGCTACAACACTTCATATTAACTCTTCACTGCTCAGAGAGAGGGCGCTGCAACACTTCATATTAACTCTTCACTGCTCAGAGAGAGGGCGCTACAACACTTCATATTAACCCTTCACTGCTCAGAGAGAGGTCTCTACAAAACTTCATATTAACCCTTCACTGCTCAGAGAGAGGGCGCTACAACACTTCATATTAACCCTTCACTGCTCAGAGAGAGGGCGCTACAACACTTCATATTAACCCTTCACTGCTCAGAGAGAGACACTACAACACTTCATATTAACCCTTCACTGCTCAGAGAGAGGTCTCTACAAAACTTCATATTAACCCTTCACTGCTCAGAGAGAGGACGCTACAACACTTCATATTAACTCTTCACTGCTCAGAGAGAGGACGCTATAACACTTCATATTAACCCTTCACTGCTCAGAGAGAGACACTACAACACTTCATATTAACCCTTCACTGCTCAGAGAGAGGTCTCTACAAAACTTCATATTAACCCTTCACTGCTCAGAGAGAGGACGCTATAACACTTCATATTAACCCTTCAATTATCAGAGAGAGGGCACTACAACACTTCATATTAACTCTTCACTGCTCAGAGAGAGGACGCTATAACACTTCATATTAACCCTTCAATTATCAGAGAGAGGTCTCTACAAAACTTCATATTAACCCTTCACTGCTCAGAGAGAGGGCGCTACAACACTTCATATTAACCCTTCACTGCTCAGAGAGAGGACGCTACAACACTTCATATGAACTCTTCACTGCTCAGAGAGAGGGCGCTACAACACTTCATATTAACTCTTCACTGCTCAGAGAGAGGACGCTACAACGCTTCATATTAACTCTTCACTGCTTAGAGAAAGGGCGCTACAACACTTCATATTAACCCTTCACTGCTCAGAGAGAGGCGCTACAACACTTAATATTAACTCTTCACTGCTCAGAGAGAGGCGCTACAACACTTCATATTAACTCTTCACTGCTTAGAGAAAGGGCGCTACAAAACTTTATATTAACCCTTCACTGCTCAGAGAGAAGGTGCTACAACACTTCATACTAAAGCTTAACTGCTCAGAGAGAGGGCGCTACAACACTTCATATTAACCCTTCGCTGCTCAGAGAGGGCACTACAACACTTCATATTAACCCTTCACTGCTCAGAGAGGACGCTACAACACTTCATATTAACCCTTCACTGCTCAGAGAGATGGTGCTACAACACTTCATATTAACTCTTCACAACTCAGAGAGAGGAGGCTACAACACTTCATATTAACCCTTCACTGCTCAGAGAGGGCACTACAACACTTCATATTAACCCTTCACTGCTCAGAGAGGACGCTACAACACTTCATATTAACCCTTCACTGCTCAGAGAGATGGTGCTACAACACTTCATATTAACTCTTCACTGCTCAGAGAGAGGACGCTACAACACTTCATATTAACTCTTCCACTGCTCAGAGAAAGGACGCTACAACACTTCATATTAACTCTTCACTGCTCAGAGAGAGGCGCTACAACACTTCATATTAACTCTTCACTGCTCAGAGAGAGGCGCTACAACACTTCATATTAACTCTTCACTGCTCAGAGAGAGGCGCTACAACACTTCATATTAACTCTTCACTGTTCAGAGAGAGGGCGCTACAACACTTCATATTAACCCTTCACTGCTCAGAGAGAGGACGCCACAACACTTCATATTAACTCTTCACTGCTCAGAGAGAGGGTGCTACAACACTTCATAATAACCCTTCACTGCTCAGAGAGAGGGCGCTACAACACTTCATACTAACTCTTCACTGCTCAGAGAGAAGACTCTGCAACACTTCATATTAACCCCTCACTGCTCAGAGAGAGGTTTGGAGGTTATAGTTACATGGTTATAAAAATATTTGGTTTGAAAAACCTGCTGTCATTCTTACACTGTTAATTGCAGAGGCCTAAAACCTGCTACAGTCGATCACATTTTTTTTATGCCAGCAACCCAAAAGGAATATTTAAATTGTTGCAATTCTTGCACTGTTAATAGCAGAGGCCTCAAACCTGGCACAGTCGGTCATTGCCACAACAGCCAATCACATTTGTTTCAATTTTATGGGAAATTTTACGTTACTGATGCATAGGAACCCGAAAGCTCACAAACTTGCTTATTGAGTATCTGTTTGTTAAGGTTAGAAAAAGTGGGCAGAGCCAACAACAGCCAAATACATCCCTGGGCAACGCCAGGTCTTCCACTAGTACTTCATAGTAACATTTAACGCTTAGAGAGAAATTGCTCCATAGCACCCTGGATTATAACATTTAACTGCCCAGAGAGAGATAAGACACTATAGCTTCATATTATCTATTAACTGTGACTTCTTTTCACAGTCCAGATGAAGAGGGCCGTACTACACTTTACCAAGGTACAAGCTGTATAGAGAGGCTTAGAGACAGTCTAACACATAGGGACACACTGTGTACACTACATCCAGCACAACCAAGTACTGGCAGGAATATATGCACAATGTTTATGCTAAATGCCCCCAAGTCCACATGGGAGATTCCACAAACTGCTGAAATCCTGTGGGACCCTCCAGATCCAGACAGACCAGCATACAGGTACATCAGCCAGACATTCTATTAGTTTAAACAGGATCAGAAGACAGCATTGATGATAGATGCGGTAGTGTCAAAGGAGCCAAGCGAGTGCAACCTCAGGAAGAAGCAGTATGAGAAGCTGGAGAAGGACCAAAGCCAGAAAGAGGAACTGGAGAGGATGAGGAAAGTGAAGGTCAAACGGTCTCAGTGGTGCTAGAAGAAATCAGGGTTGTGACTCCTGAGCTAGAAGACTAATTCCAATAGATTCCAGGAATAACACCAGCAGACACTGTCCAGAGCAGTGCTGGGGAAAGCTACAGGAAAGTCCTCAAGCTTGTAGGCCTCAGGTAGAGGTCCCTATGTTGAGGAAGACACATACTACCCAAGGGATTAAATTACTTTCATGTAAATCAAATAAGTTTTCGTCACAGTACCGGGTTGTTTACAGTAAGGATAGTAAGGCTTGAAACCATCTATTGTATGAGTTATGATAGAAAACAGAAGCAGAGCATATTAGAAAAAAAATATGGGATAAGTTTCTCACACCTATTGGTGTCTGCAATTATTACAATACCGTGAAAAAACCTAAGTGCCTTCATGCAATCTCAGATTAATATTACCCTTTGCCCAATGAAACAAAATGTGTAGCTGTACCCTTGAGTGAAAAGGACCATACAAAACAGGCTAGTTTTGATAAATTAGCTAACATCATATTTTTGAAATGTTACTATGCATGATCATGGAAAAGTTATTTGGAATCAAGAGTATTAAAATATTACTCATATATCCGGCCCATTGCAAGTCTATGCAGATGTACAGGGTCTTGTTTTCACTCCTGATGCATTTTGTGACCCCAGTATATAGAGGCTTGGGCAACAAAGCTTAGTGCCCCAGTAGATAGAGGCTTGGGCAACAGAGGTAAGTGCTCTCCAATGTGTGAAGATGTCTGTGATCCTCTGCAGTGCTCAGAGGAAGAGACTTAAAGGACAATTGAAGTGGGAGGGATATGGAGGCTGCCATATTTCTTTCATTTTAAACAATGCACATTGCCTGACTGTCCTGCTGATAATCTGCCTCTAATACTTTTACCCATGGATACTGAACAAGTATTAAGATCAGATATTTGACTCAAGTTTCACTGCATTTGCTGCATGCTTGTTTCAGATGTGTATTTCAGACACTACTGAGGCATGAAAGATCAGCAGGATTCCAGGCAAATGGTATAGGTTTAAAAGGAAAAAAAAAATGTCGGCCTCCATATTTCTCTCAGTTCAGTTGTCCTTTAATCTGACTTTATTTTTACAGTCTGCCACTCAAATTCCATCTTCCTCTCAGACTTCCAAACTTTCAACGTAACTCTAGAAGTAACGTAATTTGGACTGCGCGCATCCTAATGTATTCCCTCTATAATTTCCCCCACTTAGAAGACTTTACAGAACGCCTCTACGATGCGACAGCGGTAACCCAGACCACAGATTACGTGTTTACATCGAGCGATAGAAACTGAGGGTATAATGCGCTCCAGACATCGCCGTTCTGGCATGGACAGTCCACAATTACGTGTTCAGAGTTTGTGCTACAATAGAAAGTTTTGGCAGTTAAGTTTGGCGGGCAAACCCATGCCCGTCTGTACGCTCCACACGCTAAAATGTCTCTGTGACTTGTCAACAAAGCAAGACTGCTCCACCAAGATTCAGCTCTGGTTCTGCTTTCTTAGCAGAGCTGTGGAAATCTCTAGGATCCTTCCCGGCCACTCGAATTGTCGCAGATACTGTAATCAGAGCACAAAAATTTCTCCTGCGAGCGGCACTATAAATAACTGAGAGCGGCACATTCCTCCTGCCCGAAGCTCGCGCTAAGCCAAGATAAAATGTTCGTTTTGGCCACTAGAAAGCTGTCGTGTCTTGTTTCTGTGGTTAGATCTCCATTACACAGTAAGTCAAAATAAAGAAATCGCCACATTGTGAAAACAGAGCTTCCCCCCGCCTCCTTCACCCCTCCATTTCAATTTGGCTGTCCAGGAACGCAATCAAAAAATGCCGTATCTGCCGAATAAAGCGCACAAGTACATAGAGGATGTACCGATGTACCAGGCTAATTTTATGGCTTGGTGCACTCAAATTTTCTCGTGAGTTAACACTTCTTATGTGTCTCTACTACGTTATTTATATAACATCGTTTCCGTGTACACAGTTTTTTGGTAAGTGGGCATCGAGTTTGTTTACAGCACTTTCCCTACCACTTTTTATCAGCACCTAACCATACTTTTTAATGCCCAAACTAGCCTTTCAAAACATGGCAAAAAAATATAAACTTCCACTACCCAATCTCCTAACCCAAACCCTCCATACTGGCAACTTATCTAACCTTTCAGTATTTGCCAAAAGAACTATCTTTCACCCACTCTAACCTTCTTTCTTTGACAACTAACCAAAACTTTCAATACATGATGGTAAGATTGACCTTCTGACCTTTTTCTACCCTTATCCTTTGACCCTTCCTACCAGCACCTAGACCTAACCTTACAGTTCCTGCTGATTAACCTACCCTACTCCAAACCTTAAACCTAACTTTCATCGGCACCTAACCTAACCCTTCAATATTTGCTGACACAAATACGCCTCATCCACCATATCCCCTAATCCTCTTTATCAGCACATAACCTCACCTTTCAGTGCTTACAGATTAAACTATTAGAAATGTAATCGAACATTGACCCCCAACGACTGGTGCAGGACAAAAGGAAAAAGTTGTCAAACGAGTTCAACCAAGACATGCTAGTTTTACTAAAATCAGAGAAGCAAAGTAAAAAATAAAAAATGAATGCCAATCATGATATAACATGGGAGATACTTTTAGTTAATGCTGTCTATGAATTATTAAGTTGGAATTATTATTGTGAAATTTTCCTTTGATAAAGCAAGTAAAATATCTGCATGAGAAGCCTCTGAAGGATGTTTTAAGACAATAACGTCACCGCTGGTGGGAGGTTTAAACAGTTTTCAATTTAATGCCCAGAATGGGCAAATGATGGCAGTTTCCATTGGAGGCTCTTCAGCCATGTTTCTGGCCGTGACAGGTATTTAATCATTGGCTCCCGTCAGCCTCTCAGTTACCTTCTCAGGAGTGTGCCAATGGTGTCCACGAGGCCATCCATGAGACGGTAATTCCCTCCAGCAAATGGCACTTATCATGGTAATTTGGCAGCTCGCTGGAGGCCAGGCCTTAATCAGTCTTGTCGTACAGGACTATGTAGAAATCAATCTCGCCTGAAATCAATCTCGCCTGACATAGATAAAAGCTAACTCTTACTTTCCAGAGGTGTTAATAGAGTTTTCATTCTCTGTGTAATGTCGTGCTAACAAGGTAGGTCAGATTTCACGGCGCACCGTAATGAGAAGACTTCAACACAGATAAATATCGCATCAGAAAATTCCGCAATGATTTCCATCCCTTGCTGCGGGAAATCCCACCACTCCGTGGCTATTTTCTGTCTCTGATAGGCCTGACGATGACGATGCATCAAGTTAGGAAAGCCTGTTGACTCTTAACATGCAGTCACGCCAACCACAACTAACGACGTGTAAAGTCATAAAATGTTCACTATGGTTCCACCTTTCAACCATCCCAAGCTCCAATTGGGCTTGAGGCAGAAGAGTGAGTCGGCTCACAGCCATGCAGGGGTTAATCTAGCCGTGCGATTTATTGCTGCCAATAGCCGCAGTCAACTTACACACCACATAATTGCTGCAGGTTTGTATTCTGAGCGCAGTACAATCCTCCTCTTGTAATTATGACCTTTAGATTAAACAGTGTACAATAAAACATTCTCTAAACGTGCTGTCAGGATGTGTTGTTACACGCTACATGCTAAAGTACAACACCGCTAGTTACAGATTAAGACACAATGCCTCATTCTTCACGAGTTCAACAATTAGTCGCCAGTTAGCAGCAAACACGGGGATGCGGTTTGTTTGCCGACAATGCAATTTATGATCAAAGAATAAGTGCCCAGGTCTTATCAAAACACTCAATGATCCAGCAATCTGAGGGTCACGTGATAGGACGCTAGGCAACAGGCCAATCACAGAAGTGCAGGTGACTCCACCTGTAATGGATCTCTCATTTTGGTGGGAAGAGGCTGTTTAAAAACAGGTAAAAGTTGGATCTGGTTGACATTCCTGTAATTCCACATTTTACTTAAAGAGGTACTGTAGGGACTCATCGTAGTATAGTAAATTAGTCAGGATACCCACTTTTATGGTTATTATGCTGATTTCAGCTTTAGAAACTATATATATATATATATATATATATATATATATATATATATATATCTGTATATTGGTATGTAACCCCGCCCTCCCAGTGATGCTTAGCCTGGGAAAAATAGAAATGTGATATGCTCCGTCCCCTCTCCCCTACAATGATTACTCCCCAACTTAAAGAGGAACTATAGTGAAGATAAATTAATGAATAACATTGCTTGTTTTTCTACAATATTCATTTATAAATTATTTAGTTTCACTGTAAAATCTTTCCTGTCCCTGATTTACATTCTGTTATTTACCACTGGTGGCAACATATTTAGTTTTGCCAGGTGATCTGTGTGCTTGTTTGGCAGTTGGAAAAAGCCCTTATTTCCTACAATGTAACGTGGTTCACAGACAGCAAACTGTCAGGACCATGGTCCTGACATCACACTGTGGGAGGGGTTTCACCACAATATCAGCCATACAGACACCCCTGATGATCTGTTTGAGAAAAGGTGAAGATTTCTCATGGGAAAGGGGGTATCAGCTACTGATTGGTATGAAGTTTAATCCTATTCAGTAGGAGACCTTAGGCAAGTCTCCCTAACACTGCTACTGCCTATAGAGCGCGTCCTAGGGGCTGCAGCTCTGGCGCTTTGAGTCCGCCAGGAGAAAAGCGCGATATAAATGTTCTGTGTTTGTTTGTTTTTGTATATTAAAGTTCCTTTTTAACTGGGGGTGCTGCAATGTTTTTGGCAGAGGAGCCTCTCATATGCCCCGGCAGGTGCGCTCCTCTGTCAGTCCGTGACTGTATGCACTCCGTGACTTCATCCCTGCAGGGATGTCTCTCCTCCGTGACCCAGCCGCATGTCCCAACTTCATCCACCACTGTCGGCATCTTCTCATGTTATTATGTAATAATATGCGCCGGGACATGGAGGAGAGGCGCCCCTGTGAGGATAATGTCAGAGAGCACATGGACCAACATACTGACAGAGGAGTGTGCCCGCCGGGACAGGTGAGACTTTATTCTGCCGAAGACATTGTAGTGGCCCCGAGGAGCACAGTTAAGTTGGGGAGGATACCTTGGGGGGCCCGTACTGGCTCTAGGGCAATGGCCCCCTTTTCCGCTATGGAAGCGCCGGCCCTGGCTACTCTTGTGCGGTGGCTCAGGCTCAATGACCAGATTAGGCCCCGTTCACACTTGCGTTTTGGCAAGTAAACGGACCGGATCCTGATCGGATCCTGACCTGATCCTGATCAGAACCGTACGGTTCCGATCCGGATCCGGTCCGTTTGTATCAGGCATGCATCAGGCTGCCATCCGGATCCGTGGGCAAAAAATAGTTAAATATAAATAGAAAAATGTTCGGGTCAGCAGAAGGTGCACCTGGTGCACATGTACAATCAGGTTCCTCCGCTGTAGGCATCACCTCCACCTCCGATATTCTGCCAAACAGCTCCAGCACGTCTGTCACTGCTGCTCCACTCCAGACATGCTTGGCCCATGTGTCCCCATCCGAAATGGACGCTTGGATACGCATAGGAAGTGGGGTAGAACGTCAGGTTTTTGTAGGCAGTGTGTTCTGTGCCTTCCGTTTCCCATTGGTTTCTGTGTTCCTGATGGTGCTGTCAGGCTCAGGTCAGGCTCCGGTCAGGATGCGTGGGCCGGAGATCCGGACACAAAAAATAGCGCATGTTGGAAAAGAGTCCGGATCCGGTCCGGCTCCGTACTGTACGGAACGTACGTATGTGAACGTCCGCATAGCCTTTGCATTGCTATGCGGAACGTACATTCCGTTTGTACAGTATGCGGTCCGGATCAGATCCGGAAAATCCGGATAGCGAACGCTAATGTGAACCGGGCCTTACAGGCAAACTGAAAGATTGAATCTGCTAACCATGCTACCCATGTACTTGGTGAAAGACAAAACTACCTGGAACTGATTTAGACCAGGAATGAGTCAGAATCTACAAAAGAACCGCTTGTCTCGCCAGCCTAACCCAGAGAAATCTCAGTCAAAACAAAGTTTAATATGGAAATCCTGAATTTGTGCGTAGTTGTAGAAAATAAATGTTTTCTCAAAGCTGATTCAGAACCCCTTTGTGAACATTTTTCTTTTTTTTTTTTTTTGAAACCCGAAGATTTGTATCTGTTCCAGGCAGTCTGTCTTCTTCTCAGCCCACACACATTCTATCTTATGATGCTAGTGCACCCATTGGACCATTCACAATGTAGTTATTTTGGTGAAAGATATTCGTAGAGTCTGATTCGTAGATGTGATTTACCTAAGCCTGGAACAAGATGTCCCCAGCATAGTATGGAACTATCTGCAGCCTACACAACCCAGAATAGAGAGCCATCAACACACTGGCTAGAACAAATGTCAAATAGAACAAGCTTATAGCACCATAGCCTGGCAGAAAAAGACACCAGCACAGCCAGCTTTGGACAAGATGCCACCAGCATGTCCTAGAACAAGGTGGAAGCCAGGAAGGAAATGTTACCAGCAGAGTCTTGGGGAAGGTATAAAGTGATATCAACAAAGCCTGGAATGAGGTGATACCAGCTCAACTTGCACAAGGTAGCTCTAGCACAACAAGGCACTAAGGCGACTCTGGTATAGCCTGAATTAGGTGATGCCAGCACAGCTTGGAACAAGGTGCCACCAGCACAGCCTGGAACAAGGTGCCCCCAGCACAGCCTGGAACAAGGTGCCCCCAGCACAGCCTGGAAAAAGGTGCCACCAGCACAGCCTGGAACAAGGTGCCACCAGCACACTCTGGAACAAGGTGCTGCCAGCACACCCTGCAACAAGGTGCCACCAGCACAGCCCAGAACAAGGACCACCAGCACAGCCCAAAACAAGGCGTCACCAGCACAACCTGGAAGAAGGTGCCACCAGACCACACACTGGAAAAAGCTGACCCCACCACAGCCAGAAACAAGGTGCTGCCAGCACACCCTGGAACAAGGTGCCACCAGCACAGCCCAGAACCAAGGCCACCAGCACAGCCTGAAACAAGGTGCCACCATCGCAGCCTGGAACAAGGTGCCACCAGCACAGCCTGGAACAAGGTGCCACCAGCACAGTCAGAAACAAGGTGTCACCCGCTCAACCTGGAACAAGGTGCCACCAGCGCAGCCTGGAATAAGGTGCCACCAGCGCAGCCTGGAACAAGGTGCCACCAGCGCAGCCTGGAACAAGGTGCCACCAGCGCAGCCTGGAACAAGGTGCCACCAGCGCAGCCTGGAACAAGGTGCCACCAGCGCAGCCTGGAACAAGGTGCCACCAGCGCAGCCTGGAACAAGGCGCCACCAGCACAGCCTGGAACAAGGTGCCACCAGCACAGCCTGGAACAAGGTGCCACCAGCACAGCCTGGAACAAAGTGCCAACAGCACAGCCTGGAACAAAGTGCCACCAGCACAGCCTGGAACAAAGTGCCACCAGCACAGCCTGGAACAAAGTGCCACCAGCACAGCCTGGAACAAAGTGCCACCAGCACAGCCTGGAACAAGGTGCCACCAGCACAGCCTGGAACAAGGGTGCCACCAGCACAGCCAGGAACAAGGTGCAACCAGCACAACCTGGAACAAGGTGCCACCAGCGCAGCCTGAAAAAATGTGCCACCAGCACAGCCTGGAACAAGGTGCCACCAGCACAGCCTGGAACAAGGTGCCACCAGCACAGCCTGGAACAAGGTGCCACCAGCACAGCCTGGAATAAGGTGCCACTAGCACAGCCTGGAACAAGGTGCCACCAGCACAGCCCAGAACCAAGGCCACCAGCACAGCCTGAAACAAGGTGCCACCAGCACAGCCAGGAACAAGGTGTCACTAGCACAGCCAGGAACAAGGTGCCACCAGCGCAGCCTGGAACAAGGTGCCACCAGCGCAGCCTGGAACAAGGTGCCACCAGCACAGCCTGGAACAAGGTGCCACCAGCACAGCCAGGAACAAGGTGCCACCAGCACAGCCAGGAACAAGGTGCCACCAGCGCAGCCAGGAACAAGGAGCCACCAACAGCTTTTCAAACTCTATTCTTCTCTTGTACTAAAGACAAAATAAAAGCAAGGAACCTGCTATTGTCCCGGCACAAATGAGTATATTCTAATCACAGAACGCACGAGCCCACGGAAGGGAGAGGAAAAAACAGGACACAAAACGTGTTTTGTCATTTGTGATGGAGTTATAAAAACAACAGACATTCAATATGCCAAGTGTGCTTCAATCTGTCATAATCACAGGCGCATTGAAGAGAGGACAAAAAGGGCCTAATTGCATGGGAGCAATCTGCTGGGAATAGGTTAGACACCCGAGCCCGGCTGCACAATGCAAGAGGAGAAAAAAAAACACAACGCTGCGCAGGCACAGCAGAATGTCAGCGCTCATTTTCAGGCAATTACCTTCCTTCTTGTCAACAGTTTTAATAACCTCCATCATCTCTAAAAGACTTTTTTGCTTCAGTTAAATAATTTGCAGCTTTTTAATATGCAAATGTGCTTGTTCGTATGCACGGGTGAAGAGTCTGGCGCTCTGGAAGTGACTCATTACAATATGTAGCACCTGCACCTTGGGGAAACATGATTTAATTGACACCTAATACCGTTCATTATTCCACTTACTGAGCAACTCCTATTAGTCACCTGTAGAGCACGTCCGACCGACCCCGCCACGGCCACCAAGCCGCTATATATAGGCCACCCATTTTTAGTGCGACCGGGGGGGATCCGCGATGGGGCGGTCGCGCAGCTCTTCCGGATCATTAGGTGCCAGGTATCTGCGCAGCTGTGGGTAATAAACCAGAAGCGGATGGATTTCGCCCGATGCGTTGCGATATTAGATAATAAGTGGTTTGAATCGGGCCGCGGTTGCCTCTAATAGCACAGAAATAAAATACAAACACAATTTTATTGTGAATTTTTTTTTCACTTCCAGGAAAGAAAAGTTCCAAGTCTGTGAAATCCAACACAAAAATGTGTTTCCTGTAGAAACTGCGCTGATAAAGGGACAGCGGTGTTGAGTAGTGGGAAGTGAGGCTGTGCAGAGCAAGAGAAGTGGTACTGGGCAATCTCTGTACATAAAGAACCAGAGCACATACTTAAAAAGAAGCCGTAACCAAGAAGTGAACTTCATCCCAATCAGTAGCGGATACCCCCTTTCCGATGAGAAATCTATTCCTTTTCTCAAACGGATCATCAGGGGGCTCTGTATGGCTGGTGTTGTGGTGAAACCCCTCCCACAGTGTGATGTCAGGACCATGGTTCTGACATCGCACTGTGGGAGATAACCGCTGTTTACAGCTGGGTCCAACTGCCAAAAAAGCAAGCAGCATCTCCATCCACTGACATCACCTGCCAGCAGTAAAAATGTCACCACGTGAAAAATGTCAGAATGTAAATCAGGGAGAGGAAAGATTTTACAATGGGCAAACACTGACTAAATCATTTATACAGAATTATTGTAAGAATGAAGCACTTTTTTATTACATTATTTGCACTGGAGTTCCTCTTTAAGCCCCGTACCCACCTCACGATTTTTCGGACAAATAGTCGAGTGGTCGTTTTCACAATCTCGCAACGTGGGTACAGGCACATGATCACACGAACATCGTTTAGCATGGCGCGGAAATCCCAACCGTCATGGCAGATCGGATCTTTACGATCCCCAATGACTCCGGCACAAAAAATATTGCGATCGCTTTAAGTCTCATTTGCGTCTGTCGTGTGCTGTTGCTTGATGTGGCGCATACCTCCCGGCTGCAAGGGGGATCGGGGGAGTGTTCGTCGTCAGGGAGACATTGCTGAATCTATCTACCTTCACAAGGGGAGTATTCAACTTAAAGGAGCACTATCATGAAAAATTGTAGCATTTAAAATACATATAAACATATGCAGATAAGAAGTATGTTTCTTCCAGAATAAAATGAGTCATAAATGACTTTTCTCCTATGTTGCTATCACTTACAGTAGGTAGTAGAAATCTGACAGAACCGACAGGTTTTGGAATAGCCCATCTCCTCATGGGGGATTGTTAGGGTTTTGTTTAGTTTCAAAAGCATTTAGTGAATGGCAGTTGCTCTTTCCAACTGCCAAAAAACTGTGCAGCGATCAGGGAGGCTGGCCAGCATCTTTGTATAAATCCTTTTATAACGAATGTCTATATACAGAATAAAAGCTTTGCTGAGAATCCCCCATGAGGAGATGGGCTAGTCCAAAACCTGTCAGATCTGTCAGATTTCAACTACCTACTGTAAATGACAGTGACGTAGGAAAAAAGTAATTTATGGCTCATTTTACTCTGTAAGAAATGTACTTCTTATTTGTATTTGTTTACATGTATTTTAAATTTTACAATTGTCGCGATAGTGGTCCTTTAAGAATTATGCCTGAATTACAGAACGCAAAATACACAATAAGAGCAGATGCTGAGATGCACCCAGTATACAGGACAAGTGAAGCGCTACTGTGCAGCCTACATACATACAGAATAGGGATGGTCAATGAAACGCTCATATTTCTGGGTTGATGCAAATGTTATGGTGATTTTATGGACATTTATGTGATGCAGTGATTTATTTATTTTACTTTTTTAACTTTTTGTTTAAGAGATTGGGATAGCTATTTCTTCACATCATTAATAAGCAAAGGTGAAATGGAAACAAAATAATGACACCGTTAAGTGAATGTGCAGTAGTAATAATAGGTAGAACTTTCCTGGAGTTTAAACATTTTTTTTTTTTCAGTTTCAGGGCTGCAATTCTACTCTGAAGTGTAAAAATCTGGTTCATTCAGCTCAAACACATAGAAATTATGACCTTTTGAACTTTTCAACACTAGGCAGTTATCAGAAGCTTTGGTACAGGCAGATGCAAGCATTTTGGACTAGATACTTTTCAAAAGGGTTGCCGCTGTGACTACACAGGTAGGGCACTGGCTTAGCAACCCTTGCAATGAAAAAAACAAGTGAACAAAGCCAAGTTCTGAGGAAGGGTGGTACTATATGTACATATGTTTATCTCATAAGTTCACATCAATTCTGATTCGCTTTAAGTAGGAGACCAGATAGAACTATAATTCCACCAACTAACCCCTCTTACTTTTTGGGGCTCATAGAATTGAGAAAGAGTCCCTTAACCACAACACTGTGACAAGGGGATTTTGCAAAAGAGGGGAGGTACTCCCACCATGTTAGCAGCCAAGGGGGAGGGGACCAGATCAACTTGTGTACACTATCCTGTATCTTTGGAACTACTGGTCACATTTACATACATTTTTAACCGAAGGTGACTTCAGATGATTTCAGTGAAGGTTCTCTTTTATCCAGGCCATGGAATATCCAAAGAGAATAATAAGCTAATGTAGCTTCAACTGGACACATTATTGCTATGTAGAAGATGTTTCATCTCTCTTAATTAACAACTTACTCAGCTCTAATGAGGTGAAGGTAACACTTACACACTAATAAGTATAGGAAATCTATTAACTCTAGCCAACAAAAGTTAAGGGTTAATGACAGTCATTATAAAAATGGTAACTGTTTCTGTGTCTGGCTGAAGGTGTTTATTGTCTTTAAAGAGGAACTCCAGTGAAAATAATGTAATAAAAAAAGTGCTTCATTTTTACAATAATTATGTATAAAAGATTTAGTCAGTGTTTGCCCATTGTAAAATCTTTTAAATCCCTGATTTATATTCTGACATTTATCACATGGTGACATTTTTACTGCTGGCAAGTGATGTAGCTGCTGCTTGCTGTTTTGGCAGTTGGAAACAGCTGTAAACAGCTATTTCCCACAATGCAACAGGGTTCACAGACAGGAAACTGCCAAGAGTACGTACTCAGAATTTCTTTGTGGGAGGGGTTTCACCACAATATAAGCCATACAGCGCCCCCTGATGGTCTGTTTGTGAAAAGGAATAGATTTCTCATGTAAAAGGAGGTATCAGCTACTGATTGGGATAAAGTTCAATTCTTGGTCGGAGTTTCTCTTTAAAATCTCTAAGTGAAGAGGAAAAGACACGGTTAGCTTCTGAGAGGAACTGACGGCAAAGTAGGTATGTAATATTAATTTGCAGCTACATCATGTGTGTGTTTTCAGTTATAACTGACAGCAGCTGATTTAGTGTATTATCAGTTATAACTGACAGCAACTGATTTAGTGTATTATCAGTTATAACTGACAGCAACTGATTTATAATAAAAAAGAGCACAATGCACTGCTATGGAACAACTAATCAGTTAAAATACATCAGGTTTTCAGTGTGAAAGAGTCAGGAGACCTTACCATTAAACAAATTTTGGATAGAGAAGGGTAAAAGAAACCATTTATATCAAACTAAAGGCAGGGATATTCACTGATCATCAATACACAAATACCGTACCTAGATGTACTAAAGACAATACATACAGCCAATAACATCTGCATAATGAATCTCAAATAGCTAGACCATTGGCTGTAGTCACTGGACTACTTGCACTATAATTGTCTGGAGATCTCCTTCGCCTCATTACACCTGAAAAACTGATTGGTAGAAAAGATGAATTGCCTCATACAGTAAGACATATAATAACAGGATTTGCAACTTCAAATTTGATGCCATTATCGACCAGTTAAGGGCTGGCTCACACTAGCGGTAACCCAACGTTTTTGGTGGCCAAGAAAAGTGACATTTAAAAGGGACCTACCTTCATTCCAGTCACGTGAATAGAAGCATTTTTTAAACAATGGTGAACGCAGTTTGTGTCATTCATATAAACGCCGCAGTAGATCCCATTGTCACGTCTCGCACGCAAAGCGTAGCATCCAGGCTGTGTTCTGTGTACCCCGTGAGGCTCAAAACAATGGAATGATGGGAACTGATGTCAACCGCTTTTCTGCACAGTAGCACAAAAGCGTTTAGCATTGGTTAAAGAAACAGCTGCCAGCCAACCCACCAGGCACTTGTGTGAACCAGACCTTAAAGGGAACCTTAACTGAGAGGTATATGGATGTTTCCTTTTAAACAATACCAGTTGCCTGGCAGTCCTGCTGATCTATTTGGTTACAATAATGGCTGAATCACACACCTGAAACTAGCATGCAGGTAATCCAGTCTGACTTCAGTCAGAGCACCTGACCTGCATGCTTGTTGAGGGGCTGTAGCTAAAAGTGTTAGACACACAGGGTCAGCAGGAGAGTCCGGGCAACTGGTATTATTTTAAAAGGAAAAATCCATATCCTTCTCAGTTTAGATTCCCTTTAAGAGGAGGAAAATCCTTGCCTCTGTAACTTGGTGCCTTCCCAGACACCTTTGTAGCACTGAGTACACCCGCAGACGCCACATCCCTCTCTCTCTCTCTGTATGTATATATATATATATATATATATATATATATATATATATATATATATATACACACACACACGCACACACACAAACACAAACACATATATTGTGCTTTCCTCCCATTCTATGAACAGACACACACCTGTGACATTTTCCCAGGGTGCTGGTAAGATGGCTTTGCAGATTTCTTTCGATTACCGATCTCTAAACACCAAAAAAAAATCACTCAATGTTGTGAAATCCAAATGACCCTTTGTAAGAAAACAATCATTAAGCAAATGAAGCCATTATCTCACATAAGCCATATTCTTTATTAAATTTCAGTACAGTACAATGTTTCTAATTATTATGTATTCGGACCTCCGTTTATTACTAGCGTTAAAGAGACCGGGAGAGCTTCTAAAATCCTGGTTTCATTTAATTGTTATTTAGCACTGAAAATACAAAAATAAATTAAGGTTGACAAAAATTAAAGTGGAAGACATCCTGTTTGTGGCATTATGAAGTGACCAGATAAAAGTTGCCTGGCGGAGGTTTACGCACGGCGATCAGTTCTTTCTGTCCGCAGAGAGGTAGTCTTGTCGCCGTCGTCAGCGGACGGCGAATCTCTGAGCTGGAGACGGGCATCTGGAAGCACAGCTGGTGAGCGGGATTAATGTCAGAACAAAGATACTAAACTCAACATATGTCGCAGCCTGAGGTGCTGTAGCTCGGCACAACCGTACCCCGGCGGAGAGCATGTGTACAGCTGGAAAATGCCCCGGTGCAGCGCTTGCAAGGTCACCGCTAAGAACCATCTTCATGGAGGGGCAGCAACTTTTCCTCAAACAACGAAGGACTCTTCCCTCCATCAAATTCTAGAACCTCCGTGGTCTACAGGGAGAAAAATGGCAACACGTGCACAGGATCCATTTATCCAACATCAAAAATGATAGTCCACTACTGGCAGTATCATCTACAATTGTGGCAATTATATATGATACTGTGTGGGGTAATGTATTCACCAATGGACTGGGCTAGTGAGGGTCATGTCTAGGAGAACTCATGGAAAAGCATGTGATTTGTTTGATCAGCTGATGGATTTTCAAAGCTCTGATTTGCTGTGCTCACATCCTGCTTTAGCACATGACTAGAAAATCAGAGACTTATCTATCACCTGACCAAACTGATCACATGCTTCTCCATGAGGTCTCCTAGACATGACCATCACTAGACTGGACATGAGACTAATAATACCTTACGCCTGTTGATCTGCCACCCGATCGACTCTCAGGTAGATCCCTCTCAGACTGAATCTAATCAGAAAGGGATTTATTACCTGCCCACACACTGCACACTGATTTCCATTAGATTTCAGCATGAAATCTATTTGAAATAGTCTTGCTGGCGCCCCCCAAGTGTATATATCGCATCCATGCCCTTGTGCAGTGTTGAAGGCTCACCTGTCCATTGCCACAAATCCTGGCTGTGTCCAGTGTGTCACCTCGAGGGCCTGTACCATGTGACACAAGCACATGGTGTGACATCACTACATGCACCGGTGTCACATGGCGAAATAAATATGGTAGTCCCAACACGACACTCACCTCAGGTTCCCTTTAAAAGGACACTGAAGGGGGGTCAGAGGAAAATGAGTTGAAGTTACCCGCGGCTTCTAATGGTCCCCCACAGACATCCTGTGTCCGCGCAGCCACTCACTGATGCTCCGACCACGCCTCCGGTTCACTTCTGGAATTTCAGACTTTAAAGTCTGAAAACCACTGCGCCTGCATTGCCGTGTCCTCACTCCCGCTGATGGCACCAGGAGCGTATTGCACAGGCCCAGTATGGTCTGTGTCTGCGCCGTGCACTCCTGGTGACATCAGGGGAAGCAAGGACACGGCAACGCAGGCACAGTGGTTTTCAGACTTTAAAGTCTAAAATTCCAGAAGTGAACCGGAGGTGGAGCCGGAGCATCGGTGAGTGGCTGTGCGGGCACAGGATGTCTACGGGGGACCATTAGAAGCCCCGGGTAACTTCAACTCATTTTCCCCCGACCCCCTACAGTATCCCTTTAACACATTAAAAAAAAAAGCTCTCAAAGTCCCTCTCTATTCTATTCCCTCAGTTTTAATCTATCACTACTGGGTGACCATAACCCTGAATGCCTACCAGTACTATGCTGTACTCCCTGCCTCTACAAGTGACCCTTTGGTGTAGCATACAGCTACTGTCAAAGATCTGGCTACTGCACATACAACTGGACTTCATAGCTAGTCTGAATACTAACTTCATCTCCGCATGGATCGCTATGTAATGGTGCAGAGGACAGGTGATTTTGTCAGCAAGGGGCAAGGATGGCACATGTCAAGGCAGGAGAGGCATGGTTAGGGCTGGGCTGGCAACAGTATCACAAGGGGTTAGAGGGGGTGTGGCTGAGCTTTCGAACTAGGAAATTCAATCAAACCCCAGGATTCACTGAGGGGCTTAGCAGAGCCACAATGGTGGGAGCAGCTACTGAGGTGATGAGGCTGAATAGTATCATCACAGCCTTACCACCTGCTAGTTGTTTCGCAAGCCTACACAGATTAGCTGTGGCGGTAAATTGTCTGTGAGTGGATGATGGGAGGAGGGGCAAGCTTTGACAGCTGCCTAGCTTTGTATGGCACTGAGTGGCACAAATCTACAGAAGGCATCAGTTGCATTAACTCTCAATTACATTTCTGCTAAAATCCAACCAGGAAGTGCGAGGTGTACATTGATCACTAGGGATAGTTTGAAATGGCAATTTCTGATTCCGATGGAATTCCGCAAGTGTCTTTCCAATTTCCATGGAATGGTTTCTTTGATAATAAAATTAGGTAATTAAAAAAAAGTCGTTTTTTTTGTAGTATCCACTATATTTTGTGGATGTACGCTATTACGTGTACGGCCGTAGTGCGCTTCCAAATTCTCTGATTGGCCCAGTACTTCTGAGCTTTGTGATTGGCCTTAAAATTCAGAATCTCGGCAATGCTGTTTTACGTGGAATTCCGACTTCTACACTCCGATTTCCGAATATCCATTTTCCACCGCAGAAAGCTGATTTCCAACCGGAAACTCCGAAAACGGAATTTCACGGAACTTGAAAGCTATTTACTACTGATCACTACTATCCATATGGGACCTTTAGGCTTTGGAAGCCATACATATATTATTTAGTAGCAGTAGGGTATTGTACCATCAGTAAAAGCAAGAAGTTTTAAATCAGGAGGATACCAATAAATGGTATCATCCTGATTTAAAACTTCTTGCATATATTATTTAATTTGCATTATTAAATATTTCCTTTCATTTACAAACAAAGGAACGCAAGAAAAAAAAAAGGTCCAATATTTTAAAAGTAGAAAAATGATAATCATTTTTTAAAACTATAAAAATAAATAAAACATTAATTGAATCTAAGCACAAATCATTGGTGTTCATAGGATTTGCTCATTTATTGGCATCTGCCATCTTTGGAAATGGGCGCGGTGATTCCCCTTCCGCGGAGACCAATCTAGGATGAGCACCTGTCATTCTGTGACATGTCTTTCTAGAGCCCTCAGAAATGATCTGCGGACAGGCGACGCGATGAGGCTTCTCGCAGGAAAAATGCAGTTTCCAGCCTATGGATCCATTATATAGTCTGAAGATGTAACACTGCTCCACGGAGGCTAATCAGCAAGTTATAAATAAACGCGGTAATTAATGGTGTGTTTTTAAATTATCTTGAAGGAAAATAGTGTATAATTTGTGTTCCCTGACAGTTATGAGACAAGTACACAAAGACTACGCTGCCAGCCATCAAAACTTGTGACGCAAAGTTTTCACTCGGTTGCCATATTAATACAGAAGAGCGAAATGTAAACTTTCCCCAACAATCTGATATATATATATATATATATATATATATATATATATATATATATATATATATATATAGTGTACATACAGCCCCCTGGTGTACCCCAACATACACAGCTCTCAGTGTTCCCCTAAACACACAGCCCTCTGCTGTACACACAACACTCAATGCTCTCCAACATACACAGCCCTCACCCCTCTGTCATACATACAACCCTCAGTGCTCCCCAACATACGCAGCCCTGGCCCCTCTGTCATACATACAGCCCTCAGTGCTCCCCAACATACACAGCCCTCACCCCTCTATCGTACATACAACCCTAAGAGCTCCCCAACATATACAGCCCTCACCCCTCTGTCATATATACAACCCTCAGTGCTCCCCAACATTCGCAGCCCTCACCCCTCTGTCATACATACAGCCCTCAATGCTCCCCGACATACACCGCCCTCTCCCTCTGTTGTACATACAGCCCTAAGTGCTCCCCAACATACACAACCCTCACTCATCTATCGTAAATACAGCCCTAAGTGCTCCTCAACATACACAGCCCTCACCCCCTGTATAGTACATACGGCCCTCAGTGCTCCCCAACATACACAACCCTCACTCATCTATCGTAAATACAGCCCTAAGTGCTCCTCAACATACACAGCCCTCACCCCCTGTATAGTACATACGGCCCTCAGTGCTCTCCAACATACACAGCCCTCACCCCTCTGTAGTACACACAGCCCTCCCCCCTCTATCGTACATACAGCCCTCAGTGCTCCCCAACATACATAGCCCTCACCCCTCTATCGTACATACAGCCCTCAGTGCTCCCCAACATACACAGCCCTCACCCCTCTATCGTACATATAGCCCTCAGTGCTCCCCAACATACACAGTCCTCACCCCTCTGTCATACAAACAGCCCTCAGTGCTGCCCAACATTCGCAGCCCTCACTCCTCTGTCATACATACAGCCCTCAGTGCTCCCCAACATACACACCCCTCACCCCTCTGTCATACATACAGCCCTAAGTGCTCCCCAACATACACAGCCCTCACCCCTCTGTCATACATACAGCCCTCAGTGCTCCCCAACATACACAGCCCTCACCCATCTATCGTACATACAGCCCTAAGTGCTCTCCAACATACACAGCCCTCACCCCTCTGTCATACATACAGCCCTCAGTGCTCCCCAACATACACAGCCCTCACCCCTCTGTCATACATACAGCCCTCAGTGCTCCCCAACATACACAGCCCTCACCCCTCTGTCATACATACAGCCCTCAGTGCTCCCCAACACACACAGCCCTCACCCCTCTGTCATACATACAGCCCTCAGTGCTCCACAACATACACAGCCCTCACCCCTCTGTCATACATACAGCCCTCAGTGCTCCACAACATACACAACCCTCACCCATCTATCGTACATACAGCCCTAAGTGCTCCCCAACATACACAGCCCTCACCCCTCTGTCATACATACAGCCCTCAGTGCTCCCCAACATACACAGCCCTCACCCATCTATCGTACATACAGCCCTAAGTGCTCCCCAACATACACAGCCCTAACCCCTCTATCGTACATACAGCCCTCAGTGCTCCCCAACATACACAGCCCTCAGCCCTCTGTCATACATACAGCCCTCAGTGCTCCCCAACATACACAGCCCTCACCCATCTATCGTACATACAGCCCTAAGTGCTCCCCAACATACACAGCCCTAACCCCTCTATCGTACATACAGCCCTAAGTGCTCCCCAACATACACAGCCCTAACCCCTCTATCGTACATACAGCCCTCAGTGCTCCCCAACATATACAGCCCTCACCCCTCTGTCATACATACAGCCCTCAGTGCTCTCCAACATACGCAGCCCTCACCCCTCTGTCATACATACAACCCTCAGTGCTCCCCAACATACGCAGCCCTCACCCCTCTGTCATACATACAGCCCTCAGTGCTCCCCAACATACGCAGCCCTCACCCCTCTGTCATACATACAGCCCGTATTTCCCTAGTCGTACAGCCCTCCCCTCATCTGTACACTGTGACTGTAAGACTTAAACCACAAACACACGTGAGATGAGCATCATTCAAAAATGAAACGACAGAAGACAGGGTCGAAAGCGATGGCGTGAGTACATACAGCACAGTAAACTACCCATGAATCATCAGATAATGTGCGCACACAGCTAGAAATGCGGTGTGTCAGAAGTGAGGTTGATGGTGCATCCAGGAGTTAACATGCAAACCTCAGATACTTACAGACATATCACTTCCAGCTTACAAAGTTCTTGTGATGATGGTTTCCACCATCAAAATGATGTGCAAATACTTCCTTACTACGTTGGCTATATGCAACTTTTTACATAGTTGCATAATTATTTGGGTTGAAAAAAGACATACGTCCATCGAGTTCAACCAGAGAACAAAGTACAACTCCAGCCTGCTCCCTCACATATCCCTGTTGATCCAGAGGAAGGCAAAAAACCCTTACAAAGCATGGTCCAATTAGCCCCACAAGGGAAAAAATTCCTTCCCGACTCCAGAATCACAACACCACTTCTTTTTATGCAGCCGCACTTTGCAGATGCATCATTTACAACCTATTGATTCAAGTCTTGATTACGAACGATTCTTCTATCACTTTTACTTATATAATGGAGCTATAGCACAACTACTGAGCAATCTTGGGTAATCTTCACATCGTGTTCCTGCTGAATGCCTATAACATCTCACAACAGGCTTATTGAACTCTATGGAGAAAAGTCAGATCAGAATAGCTGGATAGTTCCAGCGGTGAGGGAACGTTGCGCTCACGCTTGCCATGGTGAATAAAAAAGGATGTCCTGGAGCAACAGAGCAGCCAGAACGCCTGGTAGGCAGAGCTAGAGTAACACGTCCTGCTCAGTCTACTGACTGACACTTTTACATTTGCATTGCAAGTGTGCATTGTGTTACCTATTTTACCACAGGGTAACGCAATGGCAATGCAAATGAATGGGGCCTTGCATACTTTCCGTGTACCATCACGTTGTGCTGGGAGCTTCTGAATCAACGCCGAGCCAACGCAAAGTCTGAAGCGTATTACCATGTGACTTCCACACACAGGAGAAGGTCCGCACTCATCAGTTGAAGATGGCCTTTATTGAGGACATGTCAAGATACAAACTAATCAGGCATCAAGCTGACATGTTTCGGACTAACCGTCCTTAATCATAGCACGTGACTTCCACAGCGGCGCCAAAAATCACTGGAGTCACAAGGCAACGCAGGGATTTTATCGACGGGAGTGAGGCGTGTCGTGGTAGGTGGGGATTGGGGAGCGCTCGTCATTGGGGGGTGTTGCTACATCCACCTTCCTGGGTCGTTGCGGTGAATATGTAACTTTACACCATCTCCATCCAGATAGCAATCATCAGTAATAACAGTTGTGTCGGTGAGAATTGGTGAAGTGAAGGAACAGATGAAGAGATTAGGCAATCCTAGCATACATATAAATATTTGTATAAATCCAGGCTGGCAGCAGCCATATGGCGGAGGAATGTGGGCGGATGCTGATTCCTGCTCACATGTTTACTAACAGCAGAATCTGGGATATTATCTTACAGGTGTGTGTCCAGCTACACACCCATAGCCAGAACTTCTGCCAGCATTACTTCCCATTCCACAAAGTCCTCATTACAGATGGAAAAGAATCTGCCCTCCATGCAAATCTCATGCAAATTGAGTGCACATCACTACCTGCTGAAGGGTTGTCCAAAAGTACAGTAAATCACATCAGTTAACTTACCAACAGACTCGATTTATAGACAGCCTCCTGGATTGGAGCCTATTTGTTTCCATTCGGGTCCCGGGACTAATCGGATCCCATGCTGCTGCGAAGCCACACGGCTACAGGGATTCAAATGTGTGCGGCATACACAGCAATATGCCCTCCAGATATTGCACCGTCATGTCATTTGGACGGCATTCTATTGACGGGAATATGCAACTTTTTTCTGCGAAACACTATATAACATTCATTATAACATTGCATGATTCTGCCATATTTGCTGTTTGGAAACCACACTCTGTATTTTAAGCTATAAAACAAAGCAGAAATAATGACTCATTGAATTTTCCTGCAGTAAAGACTTATCTCATGCTGGCTCTCACTGTTTCTTGGCTGTTTAAGTACGTCAGAAAACAAGACTGTATTCGACCCAGTGGGTCGGAATAGCTCAGAGAAGCTCTTTTGTATAGATATAGGGTTTTTTCTTTGGTGATTCTTGTAAGTACCTAGGTGAGAAGTGGGGAGAGACCAGGAGCCCAATGGTGCAGAGTATCGTTAGGTGTAGGGAGGATAAACTCATATAAATATATACTCACAAAGGTGGGTTGCAGTTTCTGCAACCACCATATAGGCCTGCAGGGAATTAACCGTCCCTGCTTGGTACTGTTGGATACTGGACATTAGAGGCGCCTACACTCTATCCCCTGTGCTATCAAGGCATTTTGCATTGACATGAGGAAGCGGTCCATGACCGGTGAAACGCGTTGTCAGATTGCTTTTTCAATAAAAACTTTTTTTTCCAGTTGAACTGGTGTCTATATCTCCTGGAGAGGTAAGCAATTTTCTTTGCTACTAATGTTCTATTTCTTAGCTGTACTACACATCCAATTCATTATCTCAGAAGTTTATTTTCACTTCAGGTTTGCTTTAAGTAGAAGGCCACCTATACTGAAAAAACTTACAGAGAAGTTTAGAAACCCGTGGCGAGATCACCAGCGACTACAGCGCAGACCATGGGAGTGCTGCAAACAAAAGAGAGTGAAAGTCGCGTTTTTCTATTTTTCTTCTCGTGCCAAGAAGCCGAGCTAAAAGCAAGATTGCAGAAAGCGGCGAGGAAACTCTGGCGCTCGCAGTCGGAGGGAGTGGAGACAACGCCGGATAATCTTAGTTTCAATTTCCCTCTCCCGGTTAATAGCAGATATTCATTAGGAGCCACACGCCATAATAAATTATAATAATTTCAAACAAGAATTAAATTACTAGGTACCTTGTGAAAGAGCCGTTTTTTTCCTTAAGCACCCTATAATCTAACTGTCACTTTTCCAAATCCCCTTCCCAATCAGCCTGCCACGGAAACCTCATTTACTCATCTACGTTAAATTAATAAAAGGTGCGAATAATGCTGACAAAATTCATCATTATTGCCGGTGGAGATTTAGTAAATTATAAGGCAATCTAAATTGTAAAAGATGAACCATTAGCTTTCTTTATAAATAAAAGCCTGGAGTTCCCTCCCCCTCGCAGGCAGTGCAGGTAGGCGCCACATTCTGCATATTTTAGACACAAATGATTTAACCTATTGATAGGCGTAAGTGATGGGCTGTCAGAACGCTCCAAACTTTATTTGTCGCCTGCAGGTGACCGTCATTATCTGCCCCGGAGGAAGCACTCGATGCGAGGAGTGATTGACGCGGGGTGCCGATCCAGACTGACACCAGAAGGGTAGCGTTGACTATCCCGGGATGCGAGAATTACAGGAAACTTGTAGCGAGAGGGATAAAGATACGCTTATGCCAGGGAATGCTAATACTACTATAATACAATACAATAACATTTTCTATCCTATAGGACTCAAAAGTGCATAGATACTGCTATGTCTCAGATCATAACAAGGTTGCAGGCTGGACTGTGTTACAGTCAGGTGTTCATAAATGCCAGACCAAACAGGTAGTTGGAAATAAGTGTGATACACTAGGAAGGAAAAAATACAGAGACAATGGGAGCCCAAATGGTGCAGTATGTAATTGGTAAATGACAATAAGAGGACAGATGAGGAAAACTCACAAAGGTGGGTTGCAAAAGGGGCAACCGACCACTTCAGACAGGTGGAGATATACAACCCCGACTCCACTCGGGTTTACCAGGGAACCTGGAGATGGCCGCTCTCTTGCAAAAAGCACATGTGCTCTAATCGCCTGTAGAGTGGTTGTTAGCACTAGGGATCAGGTGTATGGAACTCCCCTCACTAGGACACAGATAAGGGAAAGTGGCGCCCAAAGAGAATAAAATACACTAAAAACAAGAATTAAAATAAAAAAAAATGTGAGGTGGCTTACCTAAATGATGACAAATTCATATAAAATAAATTGTTTATTAGTACAAAGCACAGGCAACGCGTTTCGTGGGAACTCGCCCACTTCCTCAGGCCAAAGAGAGGCGCCCCAAATGCGGCTACCAGCATTTAGTGGCACTTTATTTGGCCTGAAGAAGTGGGCGAGTTCCCACAAAACGCATTGCCTGTGCTTTGTACTAATAGACCAAACAGGTGGCTTTTTTAGTTTGGACTTAAATGCTTCCAGGGATGGAGATGTCCTGGGTGTGGCAGGGAGTTTCAAAGTTAGGGGCAGCATGACAGAAGGCTTTGTCTCCAAAGGTTTTGAGGTGGACTCAGGGGGTGAACAAGATATTAGATCCTTTTGATCTAAGATTGTAGGGTTGTGATGTAGTTGCCACAAGTCCTTCAGATATCCAGGGCCTACATTGTGCTAGGATGAGACAATGCAAATTGTATTCTAATTTTGTTGATTTATGCAGCTTAGACATCTACCGGCAGCATCAACTCCTAATTATTAGTGTTTCACTGACCATCCCTAGAGTGTTCTTTAGCTATTCCTCAGTCTCCCGCTGATGTTGCTGGCCTCCCCTTCAGCGATACAGTAGGACAGGACAGAATCCCACAATCGCTAATGTCCCTATAGGAACTTCCTTTAAATGGAACCTGAAGTGAGCAGTATAAACAGGCTGCCAAATCTATTCATTTTTAAGCAATACCACTTGCCTGGCAGTCCGCTGATCCTCCTGGCTACAGAAGTGTCTGAATCACACCCCTGGAACAAGCATGAAGGTAATCTTGGCAAATTTTTGTCAGAAACATCTGATCTGCATGCTTGTTTGGGGTCTATAACTAAACATTTTACGCTGAATACTCACCAGCCAACGGAGGAAGATGAATCCAGCAACGTCTGATGACGAGCGTTCCACCATCCATCTTCTGTCTGGTGGGTACACGCAACATCTCACAACTGGCGCAAATGGGAAGTCAATTGATGGCGGTACTTTGCGTGGAGTTGTCAGGGATCTTAAAGATCCAGTCCGCTGCGATGGTCGTTGTTGCCGTGTGTTCTCGTAATCGCGTGCCTGTACCCATGTCGCAAGACCGTGTAAACAAAGGATCAAAAAAATCGTCAGTCAGCGGATAAATTGCATAGTTCATGAAGGGCTTTAGAGGCAGCGGATCAGCAGGCCTGCCAGGCAACTGGTATTGTTTGAAAGGAAATAAATATATCAGCCTCCATTACCCCCCTCTCACTTCAGGTTCCCTTTAAGGTTTCCACAGCAGCAGGATGTCCTCCATTATCTGTAGAGCAGAGCACGCAGCTCCTCCATATCAAACCTGCAACCCAAAAAGATCCTTTAAAGGGCATTTATCACTAAACATTGTCATTTAAAATACACACATATAAATGTACAGTACATTTCTGCCAGAGTAACATGTAAATGACTTTTTCCTATGTTTCTGTCACTTTCAGTAGTCAGTGAAAATCTGACAGACCTTTCAGGTTTTGAACTAGTCCAACTACTCATGGGGGATTCTTACTTTATTTACAAAAGCGCTTACTGAACTGAAGTTGCTCAATCCAACTGTCAAATTAGTGTTCAAACGCGTAAGGCTACATATTAAATGCAGATTTCTAAATAAACTATAAATTACTTCTATACATTGTTCCTGTTGCTTTCAGTAAGCAGTAAAAATCTGACAAATCTGACAGGTTCTAAACTATTCCAACTCCTCTTGGGGGATTATCATTGTTTTCTTTATTCTCAAAAGCACTTACTGAATTGCAGTTGAGTCGCAGCAACTCCCAAAATAGTGAGCAAATGAGTAGGGGGGGCGACATCTTTGTATAGGTCCTTTCCAAGGAGTACTCTTGTAACGATTGCAGGAGATACTGAGAATCCCCTATGGAGAGGTGGACTAGACCGAAACCTGTCAGATTTTAACTACTTAGGAATGTAGGAAAAAAGTGATTTATATTGCATCTTACTCTGGAACAAATGTACATCTTATAAGAATGTATTTTAAATATTTTTTTTCACAATAGTGGTCCTATAAGTTCAAGTTTTATTAAAGGACAACTGAGGTGACATGTGACACGATGAGACGGACGTGTATGTACAGTGCCAAGCACACAAATAACTAGGCAGTGTTCCTTTTTTTCTTTCTCTGCGTGAAAAAGTTAAACATCAGGTATGCAAGTGACAGTTTCTGTCCAGGTCGGGACTGGGTCAGACTACAGCATAACCCTCACTGATAAGTAATTACAGCCATAAACCACTTTCCTGTCAGTAAATGGCTTCTGAGAGCAGGAAAGAGATAAAAAGGATCAATAAATTTATAGATTTGATCTCTGGCATACTTCAATGAAGGTGTCGCTGAGCAGAGACAATGCAACAGTAAAAACTTAAAAATTAGATAAAACTGTGGGATATCTAAAAAAGTCATTTTTAAGCTGGCCACTAACGGTCCAATTTCTAGCGAAAAATCGTTCGAGCGATCAGAAATTCTGATCGGATTGGTTGTAAATAATCTCCATTGGTGGACACAATCGATTATGAACGAGTGAAAAAAATGTCGCCCGAATGAATTTTCGTCGAACGAAAATTTGGATTTTCCTGGTGGTCGTGATAGATAGGAAGCAATGATTGGTTAGTTGATGGTGTAGTGAACGATTTTTCGTCCGATCAGAATTTCTGATCGCTCGAACGATTTTTCGCTAGAAATTGGACCGTTAGTGGCCAGCTTTAGGAGAATGAGGATAGATAAAATAGTTTTTCTCATCAGTTTATTTTCACCTTGGATGTCCTTTAAACGGATGTAAAAAGAAAACTGTGCCTTTGACAAACACAGGCTCCTAGTTGTACTTCATTCTCTCTGATTTACTCATTCTCAGACTGATTTCATCTCCCAGTAAAGAGCCAATAAGCTGTAATTTGTCATCTCTGCAGAGAGCTATCGGGTTCCCCTGGAAAATACAGGAGAGATGCCGCTTATGGTTTGTCACATAGGTTGGGGAAGGTATAAGGTTTGCCTATGGGTTGGAGGAAGCGGGGGGATGTCTTGGTCACTCTGGCCGGGCGCCGGCAGATCTTGGGGCACGATTAGAAGAGAGGAGACGCATTTCAGGCATGCGGCGCTGTGACTGGCAGGAGAAGACTCGGTGTAACAAGCTGTTCCAGCTGCTACACGACTAGCTGTGATGGTTCCACATTACCTATTCAAACACAACCGTCGCGCTGCTGCTTTACGATTTGGCTCTGCCGTGGCCCAGCGGGGGCCGCGCCCGGGACACGGCCTCCGATGGAATAAAGATTTGCTTCTCTTCCAAGATGAGCAGGTTGGCTGAATGAAGTCTGAGCAGAGGCGAGCGAGGCGCTATTAGGAGCGGAGAGCGGGGTGACTGATGTGCGTCCAGCCCCGCTGGCTTCTGGGGATTCACAATCTGACATCTGAAATATGGAGCGGCAGAGAGCGCCACGCAGGGTCACCGAGGAGCGCTGATATCTTGGATGGCGGCCCAATGTGCGAGGGACAGCGAGGTACTCAGCGATGGAGAGAAGAGGAAAAAATACAAACACCGCATTCTACAGTGGTGACCAACAGCTCCTGCATGTATGGCTAATAACAGCATGTCAACCAGTCAAGGCCGGGTTTATACTTTAGGCATCCCATGGCCAACTTTCTGCTCGGTGTGCAGCAGCATCATCCAATCAATGTGCAGCCATCCCATCCCATGTGTGCAGTTTATGTACAGAGGCTCTACTCTTTCATGTACAGCTCTCTTAGGAAGCAGCACCCCTTCTCCCAAGTGTCATTCCTCATTTGCAGTTTTTATATTTGCCGCCTCCTACTCCATATGCAGTCGCCCCTCTTCCATGTCCAGCTGCCCCCTTTGGCTGCAGACACCCAAGCCCCGGGCCATTATGGCCTTTCCAGAAATCTTGCCCTACAACCAGTGGCAACCCAACACCAATATGTACTGCACACACAATACTAGCCTATATATATATACACAACACTGGCCTGTACACGACCATACTACAACACCAGTATGCACACATAATACTAGCCTATACCTATAACCTATGCAACACCCATATGTACACACAACACCAGCTTATACAAACAACACTGGCTTAAATGACTATAACACAACGCTGGACTATATGTACAACAGTGCTGTATACAACCATAACACAACACCAGCCTATAGACACAACACTGGCCTATACAACTATAAAACAACACCAGCCTATAGATACAGCACTGGCCTATACAACCATAACACAACACCACCCTATGCACAACAACCATCCTACACAACCATAACACCACACCAGCCAATATACACAACATTGGCCTATACAACATTAACATAAAACCAGCCTATAGATACAGCACTGGCCTATACAACCATAACACAACACCAGCCTATACATACAACACTGGCCTACACAACCATAACTATACAACCTGTGTGGGTTTCCTCCGGGCACTCCGGTTTCCTCCCACATTCCAAAAACATACGGAAAAGTTAATTGGCTCCCCCTAAAATTGGCCCTAGACTACAGTACTTACACTACATAATATAGAGATATGGCAATGGTAGGGATTAGATTGTGAGCTCCTTTGAGGGACAGTTAGTGACAAAACAATATATATATATATATATATATATATATATATACACACACTGTACAGCGCTGCGTAATATGACGGCGCTATATAAATACTAAATAATAATAATAATAATACAGAGACAACACTGGTCTATACAACTATAACACAACACCAGCCAATATACACAACATTGGCCTATACAACATTAACATAAAACCAGCCTATAGATACAGCACTGGTCTATACAACCATAACACAACACCAGGCCTATAGATACAGCACTGGTCTATACAACCATATCACAACACCAGGCCTATAGATACACCACTGGCCTATACAACATTAACATAAAACCAGCCTACAGAGACAACACTGGTCTATACAACTATAACACAACACCAGCCTATACGTACAACACTGGCCTATTCAACTTTAACACAACACCAAACCATACACTCAACACTGTCATATCCAAAACATAACACCAGCTTATACAACCATAACACAATTCCAGCTGAAACTGGGATTTTGGCACTTCTCTATAGGAAATGTGAATGTATTTTTTCCAAATTGTTGGTAAAATATTCAGTAAGAATCACAAAAATAGGTTTATGACAGCTGAAACATTTGTCTCAGGGGAAGTAAATAGCTTTTCTTATATAAAGACTGCAGTGGTGTGGGATTAATATCCTGGTAATGTTCAGCAAACACGGATACGTCACACAGCATCACATGACTCACTGCGTACAGACAGCATGTGGGCAGAGTGATGACGGATGCATTTATAAGATCACACAGTTTATATCTGCAGCATGTGAGATCTGCCAGGGCTCTGCTATGTCTTGGATGTCATGTTTGCTTGCCATCTAAATATATACATATAACTACTCTGAATTGCCCTTACATTCGTTTCATCATTTATCAAGTAACCGATTAAGAGCTATACAACCACCGCCATGTTTCACATTACTGCTAAAGATGGAAGACAGGATATAGGGCCTGGGAAGGGACTCCTGTGTGTACACAAAACACCTGGTATTAAAGTGGACCTGAACTCTTATGCTGGATACACACCATGCGTTTCCGCGTCGAATGCGTCCGTCGATACGCGTGGATTCGATTATTGCCGAGCATTTCCGAACGCATTTCAATGATTTTTAGGTCGATTGCCATGAAAAGTATGGCAAATCGACCTAACGATCCATCGAAGCTTGAATCGGACGTGTCGGAAATAATCTAATCGATGCGTATCGACGGATGGTGTGTATCCAGCATAACACAGGAGAAAAGGAAAACAAAGGGAAAAACACCTTGCATGTATTTAGTGAGTTTAGCCTGTCTAATCACCACTGTAATTTGATCTCTCAGCTGTATTAGTTCAGGAATCTCCTCTATTACAGCAGAACAACTAATTTGTAAACACAGAATGTTAACAATATGTCTGCTTCCATGAAAGCAGAAGGTAGATAAACTGTAGTTATTGCAGGGTTTGTATCAGCTGTAACAAAGAATGTTTTTTCTTTAAAGGTTATTATGCTGCTGCTTATCTTTTAGAGCAGAAAGGAAGTTCTGAGGTCAGTAGGACGATAGGAAGCGGTTAGCTTGTTAATGTGAGGCTGGAGGGAAAGGAGACTTGGATGTCTCAATATCTATCCATTTAATAACAATAATACAACAAAGTGGTACACATTTCACCACCAAAAAACCTCTCGTCAGAAGGTCAGTTGATTAGCGGTGATTTGTGGCACAGTGACTCCCTCGCCTGGAGCTCGGAATACACAGTCTAATTAGTCGCGCATGTAAGTGGTCCGGCCAGCATATTTATTATGTATCACCAGGCTTTACTCGGGTGCTGACATTTTGTTTCCTGGCAGGTGGCGTCTGAAGACCGAGCGCGAAATAATACATTTCCAATCTTCCGTAAATAAGCGCCAGACACGTCGTTATCCTTACTTACCGCTGACCGTCCTCTAATAGTGCTTTTACAGGTAAGGCGACGGCTCAGTCTAATGCAATGTCCTGGGTGCGCGGAGGCCATTTTCATTCATTAGCGTGGTCAAAAGCACTTAAGGCACTTTCGGGCCCTGTCGGAAAACGGTCATACTGGTGGTGGAAGCGACGCAAAATAACACTGTAGTCCATGCCCAGGAAAACCCGCCATGCTCACCCCTCCCCACTCACCCCCACCCCCCTCCGACCCTCAAACAACTGGACAATTCTCTTGCATAAGCATCCTCTATATTCCATAAAGCACCGGCGCAATGTACTCAGTTAACCCTCTCACTACTGAATTTATGCACACAAGAGTTTTGTCACAGATTGTATTATTTGACAAGGAAGTAAGGAGCTGCTCTGGTATTCAGCAGATCTTAGCAGGGTAGATTTACTCATTAATGGGGATACATATGCGATCTGATTACAGTCGCTTGCGGATCGCAAAATGCTAGGTTATGCTTTAAAGCGGACCTGAACTCAGAACTTCCTCTCTGCTCTAAAAGATAAGCAACAGCATAGGCAACCTTTAAATAAAAACATTTATTTGTTAGAGCTGATACAAATCCTGTATTCAATCTGCAGTGTGTGTACTTTCTGCTTTCATGGAAGAAGATATAGGGTTAACATCCTGTGTTTACAAATTAACTGCTCTGCCGAGGACTGCCGAGATTCCTGAGCTGACACAGCTGAGAGATCAGATTACAGTGGTGATTATTCACAGATGAGGGGGAATTAGACATGCTAAACTCTCTAAATACATACAGGGGGTATTTCTCTAAGAGTTCAGGTCCACTTTAACTGATCAAAATCGCACGGTGACTTTTCCATGAGGGGGATGCGTTTGCAACGCGATTTTGCCCAATTGTAAATGTCGGTCCTGTTGTGCAGGATAATCGTATAGTGATTTATTTTTTTTTGACAATTCTATTTTTTTTCTCTCTTGTACCCCCCCCCCCCCCCCCCGAGCCTTCACAAATCACGCTGTAACCCCCGTCAATTTGCATATAAATCGCATAAGAAATGTGTGTTACTTGGATATATGTGAAATAGTGATCATATCACAACGCAATTGTGATTCCTGTTGGGAAAAAGCCCTAAAGTGGCTCCAACATGAGCAATTTAAGGTGGACATATACCATACAATCTTAATTGTACAATCTTACCACATCTGTGTAGTGCAGTATAAGGGACAATAGATCAGAAGAAGTTGAACAGACTGTTTTGACCCTATATGCCTGGTACACACCCTGCAATTTCCCATTAGATAGATGGGTCGATAGATAATAGATAGATCGATACATTATTTCCGACAGCTCCGATCGGATCGTTTTGATCGATTTTCTGATCACTTCTATGCAAATCGATCGGAAATCAGATTGGACCTGTCGGAAATTATTTATTGGACTCATCTATCTGACAGGAAATTGCATGATGTGTACCAGGCTTTAGAGTAATTCCTGAAGATTGGCACTCTATCAGGCTATGTCTAATCACACTGTATACACACAGAGAAGAGGCACTTTGCAGCTGTGAATTATGGGTAAATAAAGGTTGGTAGCACAGCATGCTGCGCAAGGCTCTGTTTAGCTTAGTAGAGTTTGGCAGATGCTGGTCAGCAGGGCATGCTGAGATCTGTAGTGCCCCAGCGGCAGGGCACAGACTGCCGGCCGGACCCGTGTTGTAGCGATGCCCAGGCTGCTGGCAGAGGCAGTCCCGGCCACTGGCACTTAAGGGGTTTATGATACACGACAAGAACTGTGCCAGGTGGCACGCTGTTCGAGCCTCTCATGCCAACTGTTCCATGATCTTAGCCTGGCATCTCCTCTGAAGAGAACCACTACAGCACCCACCCAATTAGAGATGAGACGAGTGCGAAACTGGCAGCCGCTTGGCACAGAAAGACCTTTATGAAGTGACGGATGCGACTGTCAGAAAAGCGCTCCGCTGGGCCGAACGCGGCTCACTCTTCAGAAATAGCTTCACGAGAAGCATTGCCCGATCCCCGTGCCGTCTAATATCGCCCCTCTTCTGCCCACCTTGCCGACATTTACCCTTCATGGGTCCAGGGACACTTCCCCCCCCCCCACCAAGCTGCGGATTGGTAAATCGCACTTTGTGGTTCAACCTTTGCCGCGTCCCGTCAGCTCTGACCGAGAGAGGAGAAGCTTAACGTCTCAGAAATGTCAGACAGAAGGAAACGCTATCGATCAATTTCATCAAAGAGACCTCTTACCCGCCAGTGGCCATCCTCTTTACAGCGAGCAGCGCTTCAAAGCAACGCAAAGAATGCAAGCGGCGAGATGATTGCGATGACAGAACACAATGGGCGAGATTATCAGCGTCACCCGGGGGCCAAGAGGCTTACAAATATGCCTCTATATAACACAGCGATACATATCTACAAATATATATCAATGCACTGCTACAAATATACATGGACAGGCTGCTACTAAACACACATTGATACATGGCTAGGAATACATATCAATGCACTGCTACAAATATACATGGCTAGGCTGCTACTAAACACACATTGATACATGGCTAGGAATACATATCAATGCACTGCTACAAATATACATGGATAGGCTGCTACTAAACACATTGATACATGGCTAGGAATACATATCAATGCACTGCTACAAATATACATGGCTAGGCTGCTACTAAACACACATTGATACATGGCTAGGAATACATAGCAATGCACTGCTACAAATATACATGGACAGGCTGCTACTAAACACATTGATACATGGCTAGGAATACATATCAATGCACTGCTACAAATATACATGGCTAGGCTGCTACTAAACACACATTGATACATGGCTAGGAATACATAGCAATGCACTGCTACAAATATACATGGCTAGGCTGCACTAAACACATATTAATACATGGCTAGGAATACATAGCAATGCACTGCTACAAATATACATGGCTAGGCTGCTACTAAACACACATTGATACATGGCTAGGAATACATATCAATGTACTGCTACAAATATACATGGCTGGGGTGCTACTAAACACACATTGATACATGGCTAGGTATACATATCAATGCACTGCTACAAATATACATGGCTAGGCTGCTACTAAACACATATTGATGCATGGCTAGGAATACATATCAATGCACTGCTACAAATATACATGGCTAGGCTGCTACTAAACACACATTGATACATGGCTAGGAATACATATCAATGCACTGCTACAAATATACATGGCTAGGGTGCTACTAAACACATATTGATACATGGCTAGGAATACATATCAATGCACTGCTACAAATATACATGGACAGGCTGCTACTAAACACATATTGATACATGGCTAGGAATACATAGCAATGCACTGCTACACATATACATGGCTAGGGTGCTACTAAACACACATTGATACATGGCTAGGAATACATAGCAATGCACTGCTACAAATATACATGGCTAGGCTGCTACTAAACACACATTGATACATGGCTAGGAATACATATCAATGCACTGCTACAAATATACATGGACAGGCTGCTACTAAACACATATTGATACATGGCTAGGAATACATATCAATGCACCACTATGAATACATATTGATAAGTTTCTACAAATACATATCAATGCACTGTTGCATATATACATTGATAAGCAGCTACTAAACACATATTGATACATGGTGAGGTATACATATTAATACATGTTGTTCATATTCTACAAATATATATATATATATTCTATGCACTGCTACAAATACTTATTAGTTTTATCATTTATATTGCACCAACATATTACGCATCGCTCTACAGAGTATATTGTCTTGTCACTAACTGTCCCTCAGAGGGGCTCACAATCTATCCCTACCGTACTCATATGTCTCTGTATGTAGCTGGTCAATTTGGGTGCAGACTGCATTTGGAAAGCACTGCCATTTCCTCCTGTTATGTATGTATCGTGTAAAGTATGTATCGTAGTCTAGGGCCAATTTAGGGGGAAGCCAGTTAAATCTTCTATATGTTTTTGGGATGTGGGAGGAAACCGGAGTGCCCAGAGGAAGCCCACGCAGAAACGGGGAGAACATACAAACTCCTTGCAGATGTTGACCCGGCAAGGATTCAAACTGGGGACTCAGCGCTGCAAGGCGAGATCGCTAACCACTACGCCCCCGTGCTGATAAGCCACTAGAAATATACATTGATAGGCCTTCTACAAATGCATATCAGTGTACTGCTACACATACATATCAATATGCCACTATAAATACATATTTATACAATACTACTAATTGCTATGCTCCTAGAAATATATATACATATACAGCTACAAATAGTTATCGATATGCCTTACAAATATGTATATTGATGTGTCAGGACAAATACATATTATGTTGCTACAAAAAATAATAAACGTCAACTGAGCAAATACATATATCAACAAACTGCTACACATACATATCAATACACCACTACACATATATATTAATACACGGCTACACTTACACATCAATAGGCTCCTACAAATACCCTCTGATAAATGGCTTCAAATAGTTACATACTTTTCCACAGTGGATACCTACATCTGTCTAATCCACAGATACACATCTATAAAGATACATCATACACTGCTACGAGTGAAGATCCAACCTCCACAATGTATACATTGATATCTATAATGTATAGCTAAACGTCCACAAATACGCTGCAAATACGTAAATATAATGAATGGATACAGGCTCTAGAGCACACAGAGGCACAATTAAAAATATGCATCCTTACACAACTACAAATATACAGATGCCACCACGATATATAGACACAGTTCTAGAACATAGAGGTAACGATCTAAGAATACAGAACAATATAGAGCTATATATGTTTGGGTGAACCACCACACTATAAATACAAAGTTACTCCCATGAATAAAGATAACTGTAACTATATAAAAATACAATACTCTGAGGGGTGCTGTTTATTTGGAACCAATGGATTATTGAAGGACCACTGTCGCAAAAAATGTATACATAGAACATTTCTTTCAGAGTAAAATGCACTATAAATAAAGTTTTTTTTCCTATGTTGCTATCACTTACAGTAGGTAGTAAAAAGCTGACAGATTTTGGACTAATCCGTCTTCTCTTGGGAGATGTTCACTATTAGCTTCATTGTTTACAAGGGTCTATACCAAAATGTCAGCCAGCTTTCTCACTCATTTGCGCTATTTTGACGGGTGGACTGTGTAACTGCAGTTCAGGGAGTGCTTTTGTAGATAAATAACTAAAAATCCCCCAGTCCAAACCATGACAGATCTGTCAGATTTTTACTACCTACTGTAAGTGATAGCAACATGTATACATTTTAGAATTTTTTGTGACAGTGGTCTTTTAATAATCCATTGGTTCCAAATGAACAGCACCCCTGGGCGTATTGTATTTTTATATAGTCACAGTCGTCTTTCTTCAGGGGAGTAACTTTGCATTTGTAATGTGCTCCTCTATAGTGTGGAGGTTCACCAAGATACTTATAGCTCTGGTATTCTTAGGTTGAGAGCTCTACGTTATAGAACTCATATATGGATGTGTAAACTCACTGCTTCAACACAAAATATGACAGTCAGGGAAAATAAATAAAAGCTCTAATAGAGTCCTGGAACAAACTTTTATCATTAATAATAGTAGTGAAAGCTCTTATTGATAGCGAGTAGTGGGAAAAGAATGTGCTTTTCAAGGGCTGTCTTTATATTTCATTTTAACTTATTCAGAGAAATTAATTTCCGCAGCGAGTTCAGTGAGCAGCATCTTAGGACAGTTTCCCGTGTGAAATAAAAGAACTTTATTAACCACTTTAGCCTTCAGGACGTAGCTCCTATGTCCAAATATGCATGCTGGACATGGGAGCTATGTCCATGAGAAAACGGAGCCGCCGGGGTTCACAGGGCCGCAACCGCCGCGATGCACGGGCCGCCCGCTAGCCCGGAGATCAATGAATGGGAAAGCAGTTCCCATTCATTGATCTAAGTCCCTTAGAATGATCGTTGGCTTCTATGGAGAAGCCGCAATTGTTCTGAGCCACCTGCCCTCTCCACTTCCTGTAATTACGCTTACAGAAAGCCAAAAAAAAAAAAAATTTGACTGTGGCCATCTTGTGGCCAAATAGTAAAAATACATCTACATACATTTTTATTAATATAAATAGACATTTTTCATTTAAAATTAACTGTATACCTCCCACACAAAATATTTAAATAACATTTTTAATTAGAGAAAAATTACAATTAAAAAAAAAACCATAAATAGTTACCTAAGGGTCTGCACCAATCAACAGTGGTAGGTTTGTGATGCTCACTATGCTGTGACGCCCACCAATAAACAGTGGTGTGCTTATGACGCTCAACAAAATGTGACGCCCACCAATAACACTGGTGTGTTTCTGACACCCACCAATAAACAGTAGTGTGTTTCTGACACTCACCATGAAGTGACGCCCACCAATGAACAGTGGTGTGTTTCTGACGCTCACCATGATTTGACGCCCACTAATAAACAGTGATGTATTTTTGACGCTAACCATGATGTGACGCCCACCAATAAACAGAAGTGCATTTCTGACGCTCAACAAGATTTGATGCCCACCAATTGCATGTCAAGGGCTGTCTATAGATTTTATTTTAACTATTTCGGAGACATTAAGTTCAGTGAGCAGCATGGTGAGTGTCAGAAACACATCACTCTTTATTGGTGGGCGTCAGCAACACACCACTCTTAATTGGTGGGCGTCAGGAACACATCACTGTTTATTGGTGGGCGTCACATTTTGTTGAGCGTCATAAGCACACCACTGTTTATTGGTAGGCGTCATGTCATAGTTAGCATCACAAACCTACCACTGTTGATTGGTGGGTGTCACAAGTTTACAGTTGTGTGTTTCTCACGCTCGCCATGATGTGACGACCACAAATAAACAGTGGTGTGTTTCTGACGCTCAACAAGATGTGATGCCCACCAATAAACAGGGGTGCGTTTCTCATGCTGACCATGATGTGACGCCCACCAATAAACAGTGGTGTGTTTCTGACACACACCAAGATGTGACGTCATGAACTGTGGAGTCGGCACCTGGAGTCGGAGTTGGAGTCAGAGTTGGTGGTTTCAATAAACTGATAAGTTGGAGTCAGATGATTTTTGTACTAACTCCACTGCCCTGGTAAGAATAAAGGCTCATACACACATCAGACTATAGTCTTTGGAAAATGAAAGATCACAGACCAATCTTACCACCCTTCATCTAGTATGAAAGCCATACTCTACACAGTCTATTCTATGGAGCTGAACTCCACATCAGAAAGAAATCTTTGCAAGATGCTGCACACACAGATGCTGTACAGACACAAAAGATCAGTATCTGCAAAAGATCTGTTCCTGCCAAAAATCCATTCCTGCAAATTGCAATGATAGTCTATGAGATCTGCAGATCATCATACACACATGATTTAACTGACATTCATCTGCAGATCAAGCAATCATCTGCAGATCTGAAAATCCATCCTGGTGGATCTGATCTGCAGATGAATGTCAGTTAAATCATGTGTGTATGATGATCTGCAGATCTCATAGACTATCATTGCAATTTGCAGGAATGGATTTTTGGCAGGAACAGATCTTTTGCAGATACTGATCTTTTGTGTCTGTACAGCATCTGTGTGTGCAGCATCTTGCAATGATTTTTTTCTGATGTGGAGTTCAGCTCCATAGAAAAGACTGTGTAGAGTTTGGCTCTCATACTACATGAAGGGTGGTAAGATTGGTCTGTGATCTTTCATTTTCAAAAGACTATGGTCTGATGTGTGTATGTGGCCTTAAGGCTCATACACACATCAGACTATAGTCTTTGGAAACTGAAAGATCACAGACCAATCTTACCACCCTTCATGTAGTATGAGAGCCATACCTACACAGTCTTTTCTATGGAGCTGAACTCCACATCAGAAAAAAATCTTTGCAAGATGCTGCACACACATATGCTGTACAGACACAAAAGATCAGTATCTGCAAAAGATCTGTTCCTGCCAAAACTCCATTCCTGCAAATTGCAATGATAGTCTATGAGATCTGCAGATCATCATACACACATGATTTAACTGACATTCATCTGCAGATCAAGCAATCATCCGCAGATCTGAAAATCCATCCTGGTGGATCTGATCTGCAGATGAATGTCAGTTAAATCATGTGTGTATGATGATCTGCAGATCTCATAGACTATCATTGCAATTTGCAGGAACGGATCTTTTGCAAGAACAGATCTTTTGCAGATCCTGATCTTTTGTGTCTGTACAGCATATGTGTGTCCAGCATCTTGCAAAGATTTTATCTGATGGGGAGTTCAGCTCCATAGAAAAGCCTGTGTAGAGTATGGCTCTCATACTACATGGAAGGGGGTAAACTTGGTCTGTGATCTTTCATTTTCAAAAGACTATGGTCTGATGTGTGTATGTGGCCTTAGACTAAGGAGTCAAAGTCAAGGAGTTGGAGCCATTTTGGGTACATGGAGTTGGTGGTTTCATAAACTGGAGTCGGATGATTTTCACATCGACTCCAAAGCCCTGTTTGTAATGCTGATAAATAGCAAGGTGTACAGCGTCCGGCACAACTCAGACTGGCCTTGGAGATGGAAATGACATTTTAATTTTCAGTAATGATGTCAATCTGTTATCTCTGCCATCTATACATTATTTATTGAGCGTCGGAGTGCCCTGGGTACTTATCAAAAGGATGCGGCGCGTACGATACGCCGGCGCTGCGATGAGCGGGAAATTAGGCCGGCTGCAGCTTTATTATTAAAGAAAGATTAAAACAGCTGTACATTATGCTGCGGCGCTCTCAGCAGCCCTCGCAAACAGACGCTCCCGGAAGACGAGCGGCACTTGACCATTTAAACCGCCACAACTTCCAGATTGAAGCAGCTGGGCAGATTCCCCCCTGGCACAAACCTGTTGACGCTGACCTTCTCAATTGCAGATCCTCAAATCGAGTTCTCATTAGCAGCTTTACATGCCGAGCCTAAGGGAGCTCTCAATATTCGGGGTGAATCTGCCTCTCCGCATCGCCACTCCACCTGGCCCGAGAGGAGCAGAGAGGGGGCACAGAGAAGCTCCTGATGAACTACAAGTCCCAGAATGCACTGAAAGCTTCCAGATGCCAAAGGATAGATTATGATAATAATTCTTGTGGTTACCCCAGGAACCCCTTGATCATCTAAAGCTGAATTCTCACCTTAACGACGCAGGAAGATGTATTTTCCTGCCGGGGGGGGGGGGGGGGCACACAACGGGCACGAAAGTGAGTTCAAATGATCATGGCACTTTGCACGGAGTCACTGGGGATCTTAAAGTGGACCCAAATTAAAAATACAAGATTTCAGAAATAAAATCTATTTTCTAAATTATAATAATAAATAGCAGCCTTTTTGTCAGCTGCATGAAGACAAATATAAAATATTTTACATTTATTGGAGGAACCCCTCCCCTCCTTTCATATTGCCGGGACAGAATCCGGCAGACTGGTGGAGTAGAAGGTGCCCGGCAAAGAAGGAATTGCTAATGGCTTCCACCTGTATAACCCTAGTAATGAAAAGAGAAGGGTGAAAAGCATGCACTGTAATGCTCATAGGCTTGATGGAGTGTTTATCTTTGTATGTGTCAGAGTGGTGCAACTAAATATTTTGAATTAAAAAAATGTTTGGTTTGGGTCCGCTTTAAAGATCTGATACACGGCGTTGTCCGCCTAATCGTACACTAGTACCCACGTCGTGAGATCGCGGAGACGATTGCTCGTCGCTTAAAAAATTGTCGGTCATCAGAAGAATCGTGGATAAAGATGGATACGAGCCATAAGAGAAAAAGAGAAACCAGGAGCCCAATGGTGTAGTATTGTTACGTTACGTTATATTGCTGCGTGTTGGTATGTAGCTCCGCCCTCCCAGTGCTGCACCTGAAAGGACTAAAGATGTCGCCACCTTTGTGATACATTTCAGAATGTAAAAAAAAAGCAATTTCATTTATGTTTTTTTTTCACTACAGTTCCTCTTTAAAGCACAACTGAACTGAGAGAGGGATATGGGGGCTGACCTCTATGATATTTGTTGCTGACCTCTATGGCTGCAGTAGTGGCTGGTAGTGATGTCATTGAGATGCAAATCATTTGGAGTTGATGCAGCATTATATACATTTTGTATGCAAATGTATGCACCTTGAAAATGAACCAATCAAATCCTGCTGAGGTAAAATTCGATGGGTCCATTTTCAAGCGGCATAAATTTGCATATAAAATTTGCATAATTCTGCACCAATTCAAAATTATTTGCATCTCATTGACCAACGTGAGTGTCTGGATCATACACCTGAAACAAGCATGCAGCTTATCCAGTTAGGGCCTGATTCCACTAGTGCCGAATCTGCAGAGTTTTGCCATAGGTCAGAGGGGCAGGGAAATGCCTACGATCTGGTGGAGTGGCGATTGCAGTCCAGATTGCACTGCTGTGGGAATAAGGATGGCATGTTGCAGATTTCTGCAGCATGCACCAGAATCGCTATAGCGGAGCATGGCATGGCTGCGGCCAATCGGAAACGGGCAGGCTCCTAGTGGAAACCAGCCCTTAGGCTTCAGTCAGAAACCCCTGAGCTGCATGCTTGCTCAGGGTCTATGGCTAAAAGTATTAGAGGCAGAGGATCCGCAGGACAGCCAGGCAACTGGTTAAGTTTAGAAGAAAAAATACTGAGAGTGTCCAAGCTAACCTGTCACATCAAAGACAATAGCCAAGCTAAGTGGTCACACTAAGAGGTTTTCCAAGCTAACCTATGACAGACTACATCGCCCAGCATGCTATGCGGAGCACGTGCGAGAGAGAGACACTGACGGAATATAAACAATGCAGCAGATGTGGTCCATGCAAGGAGACACTGGTGCATCCTGTACGGGCTGGAGACCAGAGGAGCAGCACCCTGTAGATAAGTAGTGAGGCTTAGGGCCGGTTCACACTTGCGGTTCCCTGCCAAACGGACCGGATGACCTGACCGGATCCGGACCGGATCCGGATCGGAACCGTACGGTTCTGATCCAGATCCGATCCGGATCCGGTCAGGTTGCATCAGGTGTTCATCAGGATGCGATCCGGATCCGTTTGGCAAAAGATAGTAGAAACCGAATAAAAATGTTGGGGTCTGGGAGGTCAGCAGAAGGTGGACCTGTGGAATCAGGCCCTCCGCTGTTTAGCACTCACCTCCACCTCCGACATACTGCCAACATCTCCAGCACGTTTAAAGTCACTGCTGCTCCACTCCAAAATGCTTGCCCATGTGTCCCCATCCAAAATCGCCGCTACAATACGCACAGGAAGTGGGGTAGAACATCCGGATTTTTAGCCAGTGTGTTGTGCGCTCTCCGGTTCTCATTGGTTTGTATTGGCCGGATGGTGCAGTCCGGCTCCGCTCCAGATACGGCTGCCGGAGGAGCCGGACCAAAAAATAGCGCATGTTGGGTCTTATGCCGGAGTCCGGATCCGGTCCGGACGCAAGTGAACGGACGCATAGGCTTTCATTGCTATGCCGTGCGTCCGTTCCGTCCGTTCTGCATGCGGTCCGGCTCCGGCACGGCGATTCCGGACGGCGACCGCTAATGTGAACCGGGCCTTACCCAGCCGGCGATGGAAAAACCAATGTAAACACACAAAAAGCAATTCTTCCTTTGCAAACAAAACCAGCCGAATTAAACCCAAAACCCATCTACGAGAGGAGGGCAGATATTACCACTTCCCACTTTATCCACAGAACACGTAAGAGAAATCGTGATGAAGATACGTCCCTCAATTCTTCAGAAGTCGGGTGCTCTCCCTCTCTGGTCAGCAGTGAGATGTCTGGTGGAAATTTTAGGCACATTAGATGATTCAGCTTCCTGATCTATGGCCCTCCACCAACTATCAGAAATAGCCAGATGCAGGACTGACACATACAGAGAAGTGATATAATCTTCTTCTGCTGTGCTGCAAAAATCTCATCATCTCATCTGTACACTGCAAAAACCACACAAAGGGAAGGGTACCAACACCTCCAGAGAAGTCACAGTAGAATCCACCTGAACTCAGGACATTTAATGCAAGCACTGCGATCTACATCTTCCTTGACTAGCTGGGTCCACACATTCTGTTTGCATGCATGCAGAGCCAGATCATTCAAATGCCATTTTAGGCAGATGCCTAGGACTCCCAGAGGTCCAAGGGCCTGACTTGAGTTGCTATCTATGCAGAAAAGCATCTCTGAGGTAGTCAACCAACTTGGTCAAACTCAGTCCTTTTTTCTGAAGAGCTTAAATAGCCAATGAACAGTGAGAGAAAGCTTGAGATAAGGTTTCACTGCATGAAATGTCAAAGGGTCATTAATTCTGCTCTGTTTTACAGCTTAAAAGACAGAGTGTGGATTCTAAACTGCAACTGTGACAGTATCAAGCAGTGTTATAAATAAAGCTATAACTGAAAATAAAAATATGTAATTGGCACTAGGAGATCTATTAGTGGCTGGATAGTGTAATGGTTAAGGGCTCTGCCTCTGACATGGGAGACCAGGGTTCAAATCTCCGCTCTGCCTGTTCAGTAAGCCAGCACCTATTCAGCAGGAGACCTTAGGCAAGTCTCCCTAACACTGCTACTGCCTAGAGAGCTCGTCCCAGTGGCTGCAGCTTTGGCGCTTTGAGTCCGCCAGGAGAAAAGTGCTATATAAATGTTTGTCTTTTATTATTTCCACTTTTATAAATAACTCCTATATTACAGAAGGGTGATGGGCACTGGGGAGCCCAGTACTCCCTCTTCTATAAACACCCCATAATGCTTTACGATGAAGTGAGAGCATCCACACTGAAGTAAAGTTTAAACAGCTCAATGAGATAAACAATTGTATCTATCCTCCTAATTGTATTTATCCTCCTACTCAAAAAAAAAACTCAATCTTTTTTTTTTTTTTTTTTTAGATATCTCATGGTTTTATTTTATGTTTCAACATTTACAAAGTAGATTTAATGTGTTATTGTCTCTGCTCAATGGCGGTCTATAAAGTGACCCAGAGCTAAAATACATGAACTATTGACCTTTTGTATCTATCCCCTGCAGCAAGAATTTGTTCTCCGTAGGAAAAAAGTTTTATGGCTGTAATTTCTTATCAGTGAGGGTTACTACTGTATAATCCAACAAGGGTCCTGACAAAAGAGAAACCGTCACTTGTCTGGCTCAAGGTTAACTTTTTCAGGCAGAAAAAGAAGAAAAGGAACACAGCCTCCTTATTTGTATGTTTGGTGCTGTGAATGTTTATCTCATCATGTCACCTTGGGTACACTTTAACAAGTCCTGGAGGGCATCAGCAAGGCAAATATGAGCATGCGGAGGGCAGTGCCAGTGTGGAGCTATAATGTGAGCCCATCTTTACGTGGAAAAGTTAAAGATTTCTTGTCGGCAGCATCTGGTCAGTGTCACCCTCCCGAGCTAAATTGTTTTCAGATTTTTTTTAAATTCCTGCAACACAAAACTACTATACGCACAAAACGCTATTCATACGGTGGCGTTGCCAAGCCCATGCCAAGGCGCTACGCTCTGCCAGCCTGAGACATACAGCTCCAGCTGTTGTTATATGAGCTGCGGCCCATAAAGAGGTGCTTGTCAGGGGTTAACCGTCTCTGTTATGATCCAGCTGGCGCGGGCTACGCAAATCAGCAACGCGTTTCAGTCCATCGATGGGGCATCAGCCAAACATACAACAACGAAAATAAAAAAAAACACGATTTCACAAACAAACATCTTGAATCACGTTGAGAGCCCCCAACGCACCAAACTCCTTGACCTACAAGATGGAAAGTTTTGCCTTTGCCAATGCAACACGTATTGGCCATGGCTTGTTTCCAACAGGGGTTACCGTGGCAACCCGCCTCTAATCCTTTACTGGCAACGACCAATTATGCTCTTGTCTGCCTCTCGGCACCCACACCCATGCATGACAAAGTGGCACTCACCCTCTTGTTCCGTCCTTGTCATTTCCTCCAGTTTCTTCTGTTTCAGGCTGTCCACCACGTCTGCCAAGCTGCCTTTGCGTCTCTCTGGCGTTCCGAAATTAACACTGTTCATCAGATCGCGGGCTCCTTCGTCAGGCTTGTGTGGTGAGGTAGACGTGGTTCGGAAGGAATAGAGGGAGCGCAGTTTATTGCTGTCCGAGTCCTGCAATTCAAATGTTTTCCAATGAATACGCAGGAAAATAAGACAAGCACTTTGTAGTAAACACTAGAAAAACAAATCATCTTGAACTGTCGTCAGACGTCAGACTATCGCCCATGCGACACTATGAGGCCCAACTCTAGCGAGCTGTACCAATAAGGTAGGAGGTGCACAAAGGATAAAATATATGTGTATTAAAAACAACTTGTAATTACACTTACCTCCCAAAAAAGGAGTGACTTTTTAAAATAATATTTTTCTTGGATCAAGCAACGCTCATGGTCTTCTCTGGAGGTAAAAGTGTGCTTACACTCCTTATTATACCATAAAGCATATAGCTTGGTATTCTTTGGGCACCTCCTAGCCTTCTCGTATTCTTTTTGATTATGAGAGTATTTTTATATAATACAAGCTGCCCTACACTTCATTCTATGGGTCATTTTCTGGACTGTGACTTATACATGTGAAACTCCAAAAATTAGAATATTGTACAAAAGTCCATTTATTTCAGTAATTTAATTTACAAGGTAAAACTAATATATGAAATTGACGCATTACATGCAAAGCGACATATTTCAAGCCTTTATTTGTTATAATGTTGAATGATTATGGCTGACAGCTTATGAGAACCCCAAATTCTAAATCTCAGACCATTAGAATATTCTGAAAATGTTCAATATTCTCGGCTCAAAATGTCAGACTCTAATCAGCTAATAAATCCAAAACACCTGCAAAGGGTTCCTATTTCATACATTAGCTTCACCTTTTAAGCTGAATTACTGAAATAACGGACACGATATTGAAATGTTTCAAGTTTCACCAGTATTCTGCCTACTAAATTGGGGATGGGTACCCGGTTTCCCCCTTTCCAGGACTCTGGTGGTGACATTTTTACTGGTAAAGTGGAATCTGTGAGTACACAATCTCTATGTGCTCTTTAAGTCACTCGATGATTTGATTACAACACTCAAAGGTCTGCCTCTTTTTGATTATTGTCTGTTTGTTCTTTCTCTTTTTTTCCTATGTATTTTTTTTTTTGATGAAACAATAACAATTATTCCACATGTTCTACATAATTTTGTTTTGTAGTTTTGGGTAGTATAAATTCTGTTCTCCATCTCAGAGAATTTACCACATTTCCTTGTCTGATAGGTAGAAGGTAAGGACTAGGGATGATCAATGAGATGCAAATTTTTCCAAAATTATGCACATTTTTATGCAAATGCATGCAGTTTGAAAACGGACCAATCAATTTAAACCCAGGTTTAAATTGATAGGTCCATTTTCAAGTTCCATATATTTGCGTACAAAAATCGCATACATTTGCATCAATTCAGAATAATTAGCATATCTGCGATCATCCCTAGTAAGGACCCTTTTACACTGTGTAAATTGCTTGGCAATCAAATCCCACCGCGTGGTAGCGTTGCGGAGCGATCCTACCGAAGGCACACAGTACAATGAAAGTATGCCTCAGTGGCATTAGTTTGGCCTTAAAGGTGGCCATACATGACAATTGAATCAATCGATTTCTTTTTTAATAAAAATGATCAATTGTATAAGAAATTAAGAAACTTTCTTCGATCAAGGAAAAAATATCGATTTTTCAATTTTTTAATGACAAAAATGTCATCAGATGTGTTGGAAAAATCATATAGAAAAATCTTAAAACCGAACATTTTATTCAATTGTTTACTTGATATCTTGGGGAAAAAAAATCAATCATAACTGCATAGTATATTGGTTTGATTTTTCGGATTATTTAATCAAGCAGAAAAATCAGATTTCTCTGGTTGAAAAAAAAAAAAAAAAAAACTAAAAAATGTACGGTGTATGGCCACCTTAAGATGATTGGCACAATTTTAAGCTGCAAGTAATTTGCATACAAAACCAGACCCAGGAGGCTAAAGACCCTTTTGCGGAAGAGTTTGGCGATTCCAGGCAATTAAAAAAAAATCGCTAGCGATTTCGGAATTGCTGATGTACTGCTTTTTTGGACACAAATCCAGAGCGATCGCCATTTGGTCATCATTGGCCTGAATACAATCGCTCCGGATCAATCTGAGGAATTGCTGCAGTGCTGATTTTTTTTGCAATCGGCTGCGATCACAACGCTGCTGTGTGCTCACTCTCATAGCTTTTCAGTAGTGAAGCACGTTTAGGAATTGCCGGGTTTCCTAGAAAGCATGAATCGCTTCTGAAACCGCTGTAGTGGGCCCCTAGCCTTAGTGTCCCATTGACCACCTCTGGCCGTGTCCTGCAGTTTTCCACCTTGGACTAATTTCAACGACGTCTGATGATGCCTGGCTTCCAGGGGAATAAAAAAGATCATTTGAATATTTGGCAGTGATGCATTATGGGAGACCGTGCTTGCTCACCTAAAGCTTAATTATTGAAAAATAGCTTCAAATTAGGAAGGTAAAATTATATTTAGCATCACTTTTTTTTTTGTAAGGAGGCTGTTTGGGTCTCTTACACATCCCTAGTGGTTGTGGGTCACCATGAGCTATCTGGGTATTCCCGTGACTGATATCAAACAGAAACAAGTGGACATGATCGAAAATTTTGACTGGAGTGACAGCAATGAAGCAGAACGGACCAAATGAACAGCGGCTACTTGTGTACAATTCTGAATAAAAAAAATCAAAGAGCATTAAAAGTTTCACTGTGATCTAAGGAATGATACTGCCTGATTACAAATTTACTGGAGAGTATTGATCTCCTTGCAGAATAAAGCAAACATTGTGCAGATAGTTGTACATACCCAACAAGAAAGATAGAGAGAGAGAGAGAGACAGAGTGAAGTAGAAAGAGAGAGGGAGGAGAGAGAGAGAGAGGGAGGGAGAGGGAGAAGTAGGAAGAGAGAGAGGGGGGGGGGGGGGAAGAGAAAGAGAGATAAAGACAGGGAAAGAGGGTGACAGACACAGAGAGAGAGAGAGAGAGAGAGAGAGAGAGAGAGAGATGGTAAGAGACCGAGAGAGATTGAGATTGAAAGACTAGCTCTTCATAGCTAACCGATCTCATTTCATTAGTCATTTAGCTAGCTCATGATTCTAATGAAAAAACAGAGGATGAGCACATAAAAGAAGAATATTTTTCAGATGGAGCGATTCCTGATCTCTAAAGTGACCAGAGCACCAGAAATAGGTGTAGGTAGGGAGAGGTTAGTGGCACAAGCATAGGAATAAGAAAGGGGGAGGTTAGTGTTAGGTGTATGTGGCAGGGAGGTTAGTGTTAGGCATAGGTAGGGAGAGATTAGTGTTCAGCATATTTAGGGGGAAGTTAGTGATAAGCATAGGAAGTGGGGAGGTTAGTGTTAGGCATAGATGGGGGCGGTAAGTGTTAGTGTAGGTAGAGGGATGTTAGTGTTAGGCATAGGAAGGGGGAGGTTAGTGTTAGGCATAGGTAGGGGGAGGTTTGTGTTAGGTGTAGGTAGAGGAGGTTAGTGTTAGGCAAGGCATAGATAGAGTGAGGTAAGTGTTAGGCGCAATTGCAGGGAAGGCTAGTGTGAGAACAGGACAATAGCAGAATATCAGTAACACTATCAATATTCTACTATACATAGCAGAAGCCAGTAGAATCTTGGTAATATGACTGATATTCTACTATCGACAAGATCTTTTATAGGTATAGATACATTACAGGAGACCTTTAGAGGTCTTGTAGAGTCCATGCCTCATTGAGTCAGAGCTGTATTGGTGGCACAATGAGGGGAATTAAACAATATAAGCCATTTGTTTTACGGTTTTGGCTGATCCCCATACACAACCTAAACTAAACCGAAAGGCTGCAATCTTTCCTGGACAGCAGAAGCCATTTACTATTTATTTTGCCTGTTGGTGGTGTTGTCCTAGACTGAGCTACTAGCAGAAGGTGGGTCCAACTGGCTTCCAACAGGAACACATCACTACACTTAAAAAAAAACAAAAAAAACCCGATCCCCTTCTTGTACCGCCGCCGCCAGCACGAAACCGGCGCCAACAGCGTTAACAAGCGTCAGAGAGGAGCAGCAGCAGCATTTCGGGGCTCTGGCAAGCCCGGAGCTCCATCCACCCCTTTCTCCCTCTATTTTGCAGTGGCAAGTGCTTCATGAGGGCCCCAGAGAGGTTTGGAGTGTTTGATGTAAAGCGCTATGCAAATCAGCCAACTTTGATCACTTGCATACACTATCAATTAAGAAGGCAGAGGGAAAAAAAGATCAAATTAAAAGCGTCTTCTGCTGCTAATAGTCGTCTCTCTCCAAGACATCCGCCATTACATTAAAAATGATAATGAGCTTTTGTGTAGCCGCGGTACGAAGCGCGGCCCTTCTCCCTTATTAATGCTTTTATCCCAAATATATAAATGTTTGAAGAATGGCGGCGGATCGCAAGGAGCAGCGCGCTGTTTACTTTTGTGCCAGCGACGCCTGTGTAAAGCGGGCCGGCCGTCCCGGGAATTATGAAGGGGACGAGGCCCGGAGTGGCACGTCAGGAATTCGCGGAAGAAGAAATAAGCTAATAATCTAATCCTACGAACAAATTACATCTGATAAATCAAAGTGAAACACGTTCTTCTTCCCCCTACGTTGTCCTCCATCGTTTTCAGCAGATACGAAAATGAAACATCCTCACCGGGATTCGGTCAGTGACTCCCCGAAGAAATTCTGCCCGATAGCAAAAATCAGATTACTATCGCAAAAAAAAAAAAATCCCGCCAAGGAAATTGTGAGAGAATGATATTCAAAACCAATGGAGATTCTTTCGAAACCACTCCCCACTAGAGCCAGTACCCAATCTTGTTGTTGGATGTGTGGCCAGCTTTAGATCATTCCCACAATCTAAATGGAATTATAATTTGAAAAATTCTAAATGGTGATCAGGGTGATCGAATTGGCCAGTAAAAATCGATGCGTGTCTGACTAACTCAACTCCTCTTGGGGACCACAGGTTTACACCCCCCTAGTGACCAGGGGATGTTTTACAATTCAGCACACAGCAGCTTTAACAGTTCATTGCTCGGCTATGCAACTTAGCAACCAAATTAATTTTACCTCCTTTTCTTCCCACCAACAGAGCTTTCTGTTGGTGGGATCTGATTGCTGCTACAATTTTTTTTTAATTAATTTAAAAGGTTTTGTTTTTTTAAATAAAAATAACCTTTTTTCTTTTCCCCCTTCCATTCCTCCCACTGAGATCCCAACACATCAATCACCTCTCATTGGCATCAGCCTATGAGATGGATTAGATTGCCTGCCACGCCTGAGAACTGCTAAGTGACGGAGCTATCCCCTGTACAGCGCTGAGCTAGATCGCAATGCTCGCTGTACAAATCAAAATACCATTTGTTTTTCCTAACAGCCTGCCAGCTGTGATCGTGGCTGGCAGGCTGATCGCGGAGCCCCGCTCTGTTTGTTTACGGGCATTTGTGCTCCTGCGAGCTCCCGTCAAAGCTCGTGCATCGCGAGATGACACACCGATGAGTGACTGAGGAAAAAGGAAGCCACTCTGCAGCCGCCATCCTGCGTTAGACGTTTGCAGAGTGATTAAACAAAAAACAGCAAACATTAGTTCAGTGCAGAGTGAGACTTAGAAAGAAAAATTATACTGTAATCTGGATGGTTTGGAATAGAGTTGGAACCACTCTTGAGTTCCCCTGTGTTCCCATTGTTGAAACAGACTCATCTCCTCTCCCTTGGATCACCATGGCTACACAGGGACAGAATTGACAACAATGAAACTTTCCCTGCATGCTTCAAAAAGTTATTTGTTGCGTACAGCAAGTGGGGTAACCCCGTCTGCACTACAAAAGTAAGATAACAATTTTTTCTGAAGTTGCCCTCTGACATCTGACAAAGGGTTAATCATAGGGACAGAGGAGAGGGGGGGGGGGGGGGTGCAGGCCTTGCATTGTTCTGCTGAGTGACAGCACAAGTCACTGCTGCGGCCTGGAATTCCAGCGGGAAGGAGTTGTGGGATTTAGTCACTGGAGAAGCTATTTGGAGGCAGCTGCTATTTCCTATTTGTTACATCTCTTTATTGCTGCAAATCAGCCCACAGCTGGGAAACGGCATCGGTCGGAGCTTCTACCAAATACTTTGGCTTCTGGACATGCACAACACGCGGCACCCCCTGTGGAAGGATGCAGAGCCCCCGTATCAGGAGGAGGACAGAGGAGCTCTCTTTAGCTGGCCATACACTTATACATTTACATCCAATGTTCCAAAACAATCCATTCCTTCTAGGAATCCATTCAGAAGGGATTGATACCTACACACACAGCACACCGATTTTTAATCAATTTAATTGTATTCAATGCAAGACCATGGCCTATTGATTGTCCGCTGCTCTAGTCCCTTCCCCAATTGACCTAGATTTTCTGTCCTTTGCTATGTATACTTTCGATCGATACTTGATCAAAATCAATTGGATTGAACATTATTGGTCCCTTTCGCAATAGACCACTTTTTTTTTTTTGCATTGTGTTACCCTTTCTGAACACAGGGTAACACAACAGCAATGAAAGTCTATGGAGCCTAGTACACTTACCCCATTGCGTCGTGCCACAAACTTCTGATTGGCCCCCAACCAAAGTCAAAAGCGGTTTGCCACCAGATTTCCACAGCATTGTAATGCATGTACATCAATGGTCGACGCAGAAACTTTAAATCCGTTGGCGGCGGTGGTGCGGTGTGCATGCGGGAAACAACGCAAATACTGTGGGGAAGCCCAGTGGCGTACTTCCTGTCCAGCAGGAAGTATGTCACTAGGCAAAGGACAGTGATTGATAATGAAGACCGTGCGAGAGGGCGCTATTCTTGTGACTCTGTCGGTGCACTCTGCTGCAGGATCATATGAATCTATTTTTTTGCCGCTGTGGTGCGAGGGGGTGGAGCATTGCACCACAACGTTCTGGCCAGGCATAAAACCGGCCTCAAGAAGTTGATTCTCATCCGATTCAATATCTGCAGGGAATCGAATGGAAAAATCCATGTCGGACCTTTTGGGTCCTACAGGAGAAAATCACTTTACAACTGTTTTGCTGTTGAACACAATGCAGTCAAGGAAAAATCCATACGATCGTGGCTTTCTCCCCATTCACAATACATTTCTTCTTAAGCATTCTGGGTTTGGAGAGTGATGTCATAGCATGAGTTCATCTCTATTAATCATCCCCGACATCGGTGATTGATGAGCGTGCGCTGCGCTGATTAATTGAAGGTAAAAACATTTCATTCCTGCCTGTCAATCAGTCGCTACGCAGCAAGCGAGGGGGAGACTGACGGTGTCTGACCCCATATGTAGATGTCCGTCTACCTGTCATGTCTGACATAAAGCAGCATGCATCACCTGACCACCAGGATGTTAGCTGAGTTATCACCTGGGGACTTCTCTGCAAATCCCTCACCTGAGAGTGAGGATACAGGAAGTTAGCAGGTGTGGAGGGGGCCCTCCACACCTGCTAAAAGCAAGCTAAGCAAAATCCTTATTTGACACCCAGACTCTCCTCCTGCAATTTTAGTGGCCCCAAACCAGTAACAAATGCTACTAAACAGAGTTAGGCCTAGGAGTCTAAAAACGCTGCATGATTATTTGGGCAGGGTATAAAATGGGGGGAACATTTGGTTAAGGGTACATAATAAATCAGTAAATTTGCCTATTTTCTACTACTTAATTGATATAGTGAAATATCTCAGTATGACCTAACTTATCTCCACTATCACACAGAACCCTGCCCCTGTGGGCAACTAATAACTCCCCTGGACAGCTAATACCCCCCCCCCCCCTTCCATGGCATCTAACCTTAACTAATCCCAGGCAATATCCAAAAATCGCTATGCTAATTAAAGTAGTTGGAGGCAATCCCAACAGGCCAAATCGCAATTGTTCTGCCTGCAGCATTTTGCTAGCCATTGCCATTCAATGCTAAGCATAGGATCGCTGCTAAATTGCTTTTTTAATCTTGGTGATTATTGTGATCTTGCAGCAATTTTACTACCCAAGCCACCAAAATAAAAAATGGAATCTCAATTCCTAATCGCTTTTGCAATCGCTAGCACTAAAAAAAAATCGCTACAAAAATACCTGGGGAATCGCTGAAATCGCTTTACAAAACTCTAGGAGAAACACTGAGCGATTACTGACTGCGATCAGCTGCCTGTAGTGGGTCAAAAAAGACCAATTCACATAGACGACTGAATTGCATTGCTACTATGAGAACATCCTGAACTGTTTCTATAGGAGGGTGCTTCAGTATGCTGTGCCTCTGATTTTTTTTTAAACATAATAAGGGTATAAAATGCTACAGTACACTTGCTAGATCAGTGGAGAATGTGTTTTCGGTTCTGCACAAGTAACTTGGCATGGAAAACCTGCAGCCAGAATGTTGATTCTAGAACAGACGTATCAAAGACTTGCTGCAACTGAACAATGCTTGTTCTTGATTCAAGCTGACAACAATAAACTTTCTGGACAGATTTGCTTCCGCGGATGAAACATGGTTACATCACTTTGATCTGGGAGTAAACAAAGTAAGCAGAGAAAGGATAGCGGATCGCTCGCTCTCATAACGTTCAACTCAGAAGCATCAAAGAGCAAGATCCAAATGGTATAGAATCCTAGGAGCAGCACAGTATGAGCATAGTAAAATGTTCCTTTTATTTCATTTGCATATGAATAGTTTTAACGGTATAAAAAAAAAGCAGAAGTCACTTATATGAGGCCCGCCATTGGTATAAGGAGGTGCAGGAAAAAAAATGAGATCAATGTTTTGGCCGCAATTAAGGCTTTCACAAGACCATATCTTCCTCCTTGTACCAACAAGGTGTGCCCCATTTAAAGGATACCCAAAGTGACATGTGACATGATGAGATAGACATGTGTATGTACAGTGCCTAGCACACAAATAACTAGGCAGTGTTCCTTTTTTCTTTCTCTGCCTGAAAGAGTTAAATATCAGGTATGTAAGTGGCTGACTCAGTCCTGACTCAGACAGGAAGTGACTACAGTGTGACCCTCACTGATTAGAAATTCCAACTATAAAACACCTTCCTAGCAGAAAATGGCTTCTGAGAGCAAGAAAGAGATAAAAAGGGGAATTTCTTATCGGTGAGGGTCACACTGTAGTCACTTCCTGTCTGAGTCAGGACTGAGTCAGCCACTTACATACCTGATATTTAACTCTTTCAGGCAGAGAAAGGAAAGAAAAAAAGGAACACAGCATATTTATTTGTGTGCTAGGCACTGCACATACCCATATCCATCTCATCATGTCACATGTCACTTCAGGTATCCTTTAAGTGACTTCTGTTCTTTATACTGTAGTTTTATTATGCTCATAATGTGATGCTGTTGGATTCTCTACCATTTGGACAGTACTATGTGATCAGTGGAAGCCCCGGTACTGTTGTCTTTGGCTTTAGAGGGCAGTTGGCCCATTATTCAATGACAGTAGCTGTTGTGTCACTGAATGTGACCCCACACATTCAGTGACACTACACTAAATGTATTCACTACTGCTCCTCTTAAGCAGATGAGGGGAACAGTTTTGTTTCTTATTACCATTATTCTGAATAAGGTGATCACTACCAGCACAGCACCAATAAAGAGCTGATCCAGGGGCCCCAGTGCAGTTACAGCTCATGCATGACCTATTGCTGCACCACTGGCGTTCACCCATCTCTACAGACACGGGCCCCAGTGACTACCTATCACTAAACTGAAACATCTGAGATTTGAGTTTGATTCTTCGGTGGTAGATGTGATGGAAGCTACAGGAACAGTCAGAAACTTTTTTTTTTCTGTCCAAGAATAGAACACTTGAAACAGAGATTGGATAAGTGCACCAGCAAGCATTTCAATTCTAATCCTTTACTGTCTTCTATGTCAGGAGCATAGCCTGCTGGAGCTTCCTGGTATTTAGCAAACTAACGCATCACTCAGCGATCACATGTGACACAAACATAGTAAATCTACTTCCTGTAAGGCCAAGCTGTATACAGAACACATGCTTGGGTCCCTGGTGTAAGGTCTAGACGGATTTTGCAGCCTCAATCCAATTTTGATACTAGACATCGCTGTAAATGCTACTTACAGGACCTCTTTATAGGCAGAAGGAAGAGAGTGATACTCTACTCCTAAGGCCCCGCTCTCTCTGCTCAGAAGCAGAACGCAGAAAGCTGGATACTCTACTCCTTAGGCCCCACCCTCTGCTCACAAGCAGAGTGCAGAAAGCTGGATACTCTACTCCTTAGGCCCCGCCCTCTCTGCTCACAAACAGAGGGCAGAAAGCTGAATACTCTACTCCTAAGGCCCAACCCTCTCTGCACACAAGCAGAGCGGAGAAAGCTGGATACTCTACTCTTAAGGACCCATCCTCTCTGCACACAAGCAGAGCGCAGAAAAGCTGAACACTCTACTCCTATGGCCCCGCCCTCTCTGTACATAAGCAGAGTGCAGAGCACTGGATACTCTACTCCTAAGGCCCTGCCCTCTCTGCTCACCAACACTGCTGGGCAAGCATCCAAAGACTCTCTCTCTCTTTTATAAAAACTTTTCACAGAGTTCCAGGTTATGCTAAGACTTATTTCCTGGGCAAACAGGCAGAGAATACTGTGGGAATTAAGGTGTGGTGGATTTATTTTAGCACGCACTTTAAACATAACATAGCAGTGAATTAGCTGTTTTAATAGTTATACCTGCGTTAGATCCAATAACATATTTAGGAGCACAGAAAGCCATGTGCTGCCTGTGTTTTATATATTTAAACACACAATAAATTGCTAAATAAATATTGGGCTGTTTTATTTTGGGCGTTATAGATATTTTCCAAATTACCTTGGATTCCGCTTGCAGAATATGTGCATTTTTTCCACATTCTACTTTCTATAACTTCAGTAATGTAAAAAAGTAAGTAAAACCCATTAAGAGTTTGTAGGTGGACAAATCAATATTTTTTTCATTTTCTAAAAAATAGAATGTAAATATAAAGATGATGTTACTGAACAAAATAGAAAACAAAATAACTTTGCAAGAATAATTTATATAACAAAGCATTTACATAGCTGCCACTTTCTTCCATGGAAAAAGTAAGCACAACCTTTTGCTTTAAACACCTGGTATTGCTCCCTTTGGCAGAAATAACTTCAAGCAGATGTTTCTTATAACTGTCTAACAGTCTCTGCCATCACCTGGCAGAAATCTTTTCCCATCTCCTCCATGCAGACTTTTATTCCCAGCTACACCTTGTTCAAGGGATTTCGTGGATGCACAACGCGTTTCAAATCGCCCAAGAGCACCTCGAAGGAAATTTGAGCTTTTGACTTGGCCATTCCAGAACTTTCTATCAATTATGGTATTATTTTTCTTTATTTTCAGCCAATCCTTGGAATTGTTAGGGCCATTTGTTATTATTTGGCAGGGTTCACCTTCAACAGAGCTTTACTCTCCTGACAGATGGTTTCGCAAACTCAAGATTTTTTGGTACAATGAAGAATTGATGGTAGATGGATGGTGAACTGCCCAGGCCCTGATACTGAAAAGCAACTGAAAAGCAGCTAAAAACCATAATATTTCCACCACCGTGCTTCACAGTTGGTATAAGGTCCTTCTGATGAAATAAAGTCTAGTGTTTTAACCAAACAGATCTTCAGGCATTGTGTCCAGATAACTCTGTCCAAAGCACTTTGTTCTAGATGTCCTCTCTAACAACATCCTAAGTATTTTTACCTGATCTAGTGCATATGATTCCAATGTTAGACATCTGAGGTAGCGATAAATAATAATTCACCTATTCCTAATATGAAATTTGCATTTTATGTACAGTATATTAAAATTAAGCAATTGGCTACAGATGCCATTAAGTTATTTGCCTATGTTCTATCAGTAATGTTGAAATGAAGGAGATGAAACATACTTATGCTGGGTACACACGATGAGATTTCCCGTTCGATTCCCGGATCGATTCGATTAAATCAAACATGTTCGATTGGATTTCGATCGTTTTTTCCGTCGATTTTGCATACCTATCATGAAAAAATCGATCGAAATCCAATCGAACATGTTTGATTTAATCGAATCGATCCGGGAATCGAACGGGAAATCTCATCGTGTGTACCCAGCATTAAATGTCAGAAAAAAATGATAAAAAAATGCCATGGGGTGCACTGACTTTTTTACACTACTGTATATGTTTCACAGATATGTATACATTTTCCTCCCATAAAATGAATGATGACTTCCGATGGATATTTTAAAGTATGATAAGGGCACCAATGTCTAAATTGACACAGGGCTATGCGGGCGACCCTGGGGGTGGGAGCAACATACAAATCACTTCACCTTCTCTCACCTGCATTGGCATTGCTGAGTAATCAGCTGTGAAAAATCTGAGATTATGCAGAACTCTGACTCTCTGTCAGAAAGCTCCCTGAAATCATGAGCCCTGAACACTGAGGATACTTGTAGAGCATGACCAGCCCCCAACGGGATCTCAGTATTACAATTTAACATTAATCCAGCACTGACAGGTCCAGAAACTTAATCCACTCCCCCTCCTCCTTCACAAGTCTTTTTATAACTCTGACAAAGTTCTACCTCTAGATAAACATCATTGACGTCACTCTTCTGTTAGCTCAGAACTCTGCTGTGATTCAGCTGTGTGAGCAACGTTCTGTGGGATTTATTTAGGGTAAGCTGATAATATTACACACATCCAAAAATACAAAATACCAATGGGAAACCAGTCATTCAGCTATAATGACTAGACTCTATCAGGGGTCCTTTAGTGTGGGAGGGATAAATCATATTAGGGGGTTCCAGAAGACACAAGCGATAGGTCAACGTAACAATACACAGTCTAACATCCCATTTCCCATCAGTCAGTAGTATCGTCAACTCAAATCATTCGGGAGCCCAATACTGACCTCACCACTGTAAAGAAAACCGACATGGTTCCAGGCTTGGACTTCCTGTATGTGGGACAAGAAAGGAAGTGACATAATGGAGCTGGGGGGAGTACAAGAGAATTACAAGCACCTTTAAGAGGAACTGTAGTAAAAATAACATAATTAATAAAATTGTGTTTTTTACAATATTAATGTATCAATTATTTAGTCAGTGTTTTCCCATTGTAAAATCTCTCCTCTCCCTATTTACGTTCTGAAATGGATCAAAGTGGTGACAGTTTTAGTTCTGCCACGTGATCTGTATGGAATATTCGTTACAGAGAGTTCTATGTACACAGGGAGATACTGCTTGCTTGGCAGCCGTTAGTTTCCACAATGCAACAAGGTTCACAGACAGCAAACTGTCAAGACCATGGTCATGACATCACACTGTGGGAGTGGTTTCACCACAATATCAACCATATGGACCCCCCTGATTATCTATTCGAGAAAATGTAAAGATTTCTTGAGGGAAAGGGGGTATCAGCTACTGAATAGAATGAAGTTCAATCCTTGGTTAAAGTTCCTCCTTAAGACGTCAAAACTGAGAGGCGGAAAATGCTATTTTCGATCAGACACACTTAACGTTGGTAATAGCAGTCTGACACAACTTTAAAAGAGTGCTACATACGTAGATATGGACACCCCTATACAATGTTCATCTTGCATGAACTGCATACACAATTCCACACACAGATGTGTTGTTTCAACTTTTTTGTTTTGTAGACTTAGAATGAGGTGTGAGAACCTCTAAGTTTTGCATGCTGTCTGTGAAGGAAGAGACTCACCGGACTCACCATTCTATGCTGGGCCATCATGCTGTCCCAGTCAACGTCAGGCTGCATGCTTGAGACAAGTGCACTGAGCTCCTCAGGGTGAGGTTTGTTGTGTAGGAGGGGGTGCAGCGGCAGGTGGGGGCCACGGAGCTGCTCGTCATTCTCATCCTGCTCCCGCGTGGCCAGCTCTACGGTCATCTCCTCCTCTCCATCCGTCTTACACGTGAATGGAGAGGTGGCGGGTTTGGACGACATCCTTCTGGAAACAGAGAAGACATGTTGGAGTCAGGATGGGCTGAGGAGAAATACCGAGAGAGAATTTACAAAGATGGAGGTCATTTCTCGAGATAAATTAGAGCAAACATCATCAAAGATCAGCCTATTAAGATACTTAGCTCAGCCAAGTCTGCCTTACTATTCCTCTGGAGAAATAAGGACATGGAGGTCCTACAACGTAGGAATTTAATAATCATAAGCTACAAAAGTACAACCCAACAGACTGCCTTTTGCCTGAGCAAAGTCAAGCATATAAAGTTTGTACAGAAGTACCAACAGTACATGATCCAACTGAAAACAGTCTCTGCCCCTCTCACAATGGTCTCTGCCCCTCCCACAAGAGATATTTCCCTACAGTAACTTATGTCTCCTCCCCTCACACTCCCCACCTCCACGTAACACCAAGAAGGGGGTGGTAGAAATATTATGAGTGGAATTATGGTGGCAAGTGGAACAACTCTGGAGGACAACATTTGTCTGCTCCCTCCCAGCAAAATGAATAAAGTTGGGGGGGGGGGGCTTTCCCTTTCGACATAACAAGATAGAGGTTAAAGAAATATACACAAAAGCCTTGAAAAAAATACTTTAAGAAAGTGCTGTAATCCTGAGGATCCCACATAGTGATCCACAAGGGTCTCTTTGCAAAGTCTTATTAGAAGAGTCCTCAGAATTGCCATCGGTCATCGCTCCCCTGACTTGAGACTGTCCAGTCAACTCAATATTAACTCAATATTTCTGGGGCCTGGCAGTTAAACTTGGGGTTAGAATTTAGCTAAACTGGAAGTTTTAACTAGCCCTGTTAAGGGACCCCCTTATTTATGTTAACAACCCCTTCTCCATTTACATAAAGTTCTTGCCTTGGGCCAATTTGCCAAACTCTAAAAAGTCAGCAACTAGCCCTGTGAAAAAGTTGGGTGGTGCTTGAACAGGGTGTTAAAGTTCTATTAAAGTTTTATAACACCATAAACCTAGACCTCTACAGAAATCCAGCGAACCCTCAGTAAAGGTTATGGTGGCTTTTATGGGGACTGCTGCGATCAGGATGATCTACAACAGATCCTCTAGTCTGGCCTCCATTTTTGTCGCCTGCCATATTGTAATACCAATAGTTTCTTTTATCAGCCCTAACTCAAGGCATGGGCCATCTCAGGCAAGCAGAATCTCAGACTGGCAGTGGCCGACTTCTAGTGTGCTAAGCTACTGATCGTCAAACAGCATCCTGGCCAATCATCAACAAGATAAAACTTAGTCTTAGATCCAGATTCAAATTATAAGTTGAAATTTAAAATAAATGACTGGATAGTGTAATGGTTAAGAGCTCTGCTTCTGACACAGGAGACCAGGGTTCGAATCTCAGCTCTTCCTGTTCAGTAAGCTACTCTTTCAGGAGACCAAACAGCATCCTGGCCAATCAATTACAAGATAAAACTTAGACTTATTCTAGACCTTAAGCAAGCCACTGCTCCTTCCTACTGAGCATGCCCTAGAGGCTTCAACTCTGGCGCTTTGAGTCCACCAGGAGAAAAGCGCAATTTAAATGTTCTGTGTCTTGTCTACAAAGAGGTCCTTGAAGTGTGGCTCTGCACATCTGTCATGGCGTCTGCAGGCGATTCGTGACTTCAGCCGCTGCACAAACTTCTTCTCGGACGTGGTCCCACCTTCCATCATGCCGGACGTCCAGTAATCCATATGTTCTGCTCTCTCACCAGCGTTTAATAAAGCGTTTGGTACGGCCAACTATCAAAGGCTCAGAAAGCGGCAAACGCAAGCCTAATTTCTCGCTCTCTCCCCCCATTTTTTCTTCCTCATCGTAGTTCTTCAATTAATCATAATTTGTTGGTTTGAAAAAAAAAAAAATCAAAAACCTCCTTTCAATAATTGATGCCATTTTCCTGCATTAATCCTCTTCCACATCAATGCGTTTCCAGCTTATACTTATTGTCAGGGGATGGCATAAAAGCAGATTTAGTCTTATTTTATTGATTACAACACTGCTTTATTTCACAGTCAGTGCTTTAATAACACACGACCAGGAAAAAAAATCCAAGCAGGAAAAAAATAGAGACACACTTTAAATTTTAAAACAGGTTTCTCTCTTCACTTGTTCAAATGTTTTATTTAACGCCTGCAAACTCATTAGTAAAATTACCGTTAATAAATTAATAGATCTTGAGATGAAAAACACAAAAAAGAAAAAAGATAAAGGTCGATGTGGAATTCCAGCAGCTATTTTTACGCCTCTCCGGTGAAAATAGATTTGGCGGTGGTCAGATGACCCAGTAAAGAAGCGCCGGGTGCAAAAGTTTCTATGAACTTTGTTCTTAAGGAAACTTCAAGCGGCCCACCAACTTCTAGGCGGAGAGTAAAGGGGAGCTCCGACTAACCATGCTCAGTGGAAAAAAACCCTGGCGTGTGAATGTCCACTCCCAGTAAGGAAATGGGATGTAGTGAATCCCAGCTACTAGCTGCTGATAATAGTGTGTAGACATCTGCCCGTTGTAGTGACCCGAGGAAGCGGGCAGAGACCGGCGAAACGCGTTGTCTGTATGCTAATTAAGCTTGAATAAAAATATTTTTCCTCCCCCCGATGCGGATCCTTGCAAGGAGGAAAGGCACCTCTTTTTGACTTTTAGAAGTATAATATAAATATATGATACTTACAATGGGCACCTCCTACACCCTGTTACATTGTGAAGGGTTGACTTGTTTTTAGCGCTGCAATACCGTGTGTTTATATTGTGAAGTGTGTAGACAGTTTATCAAATATCTCCCCTTAAGCTAGACTGAACTCGGTCAAGGCAGACTTTTGGAGCGGTCTATTCTGTGTATATCTTACCCCCGCTCCTCCATCCCTTAAAAATCCGACGAGCATTGTTCCCCTCCTTACTCCTCCTGCCACAAGCCGCACCCTGGGCACTGTGCTGTCGTCCCTTCTCCTCTCCACCCCATGGTAACAGTACATATCACTCTGTAGCTCTCTGCCATTTCTCTTTCTAGTACCATATTCTCTCAATCACTGCTCACCTCACTAATTCTCTTACTATGAACAACTTTTCTTCCTCTGTCTGTGGCATGCTGTGACATAATGTGCAGTGATTATCACTGTGGATTCCTCCTCAGTCTGCGGCATGCTGGGACATAGTGTGCAACAATTGTCACTATAGATTCTTCCTCTGTCTGTGGTACAATGTAACATTGGGGTTGATTCATCAACTCACCCTGCTCCGTAGCTAAGTTATGGGCGCTCCTTTTAAAAGTACGCGCTCTCCTACAAGGTGCAACCGTGATATTTCACTAGTGTGGCTGCTACTATGCTAATTAATTTGCATAGTAGCGGCCACGCTAGTGAAGTATCACAGTACCTTGTAGGAGAGCGCGTACTTTTAAAAGGAGCTCCCGTAATTTACCACTGCATGCTATGCAGCACTGCCGTGCGTAGCGTGCGACTGCTGTATTTAAGTCACGCTGCTGCCTTTTAACTCGCGCTGCATGAATCAACCCCATAGTGTGGAGAGATTGTCACAATGGATTCTTCCTCTCTCTGTGGGATGCTGTGACATAGTGTGCAGCGATTGTCACAATGGATTCTTCCTCTGTCAGTGACATGCTGTTGCATAGTGTGCAGCCACTGTCACGATGGAATCTTCCTTTGTCAGGGACATGCTGTTGCATAGTGTGCAGTGATTTTCACTATGGAATCTTCCTCTGTCAGTGACATGCTGTTGCATAGTGTGCAGCCACTGTCATGATGGAATCTTCCTTTGTCAGGGACATGCTGTTGCATAGTGTGCAGCCACTGTCACGATGGAATCTTCCTCTGTCTGTGGGATGCTGTGACATAGTGTGCAGCGATTGTCACAATGGATTCTTCCTCTGTCAGTGACATGCTGTTGCATAGTGTGCAGCGATTGTCATGATGGAATCTTCCTTTGTCAGGGACATGCTGTTGCATAGTGTGCAGCCACTGTCACGATGGAATCTTCCTCTGTCAGGGACATGCTGTGACATAGTGTGCAGCGATTGTCACTATGGAATCTTCCTCTGTCAGGGACATGCTGTGACATAGTGTGCAGCGATTGTCACTATGGATTCTTACCCTCCCAGTAGAATGTAGAGTTTCTCTCATCCTCTGAATGAAAGTCTGGAAATGAGCCCATTAGAAGTAGTCCCTGGTTGCAGTTTATTTGGGGCAGTGCAGCAGGAAGTAATTCTCATCCTTGAGGGTCTTCTGCTGGCAGTGTTGGCATAGTCTGTTATCCCTGGGTTTGTACTGTATCTCTCTCTTTCTACACTACACTACTATTTCTCACTTTCTCTCTAGCATTCCTCTTTCCTACTCCTAACTTTTACTTTTTCCCACCTCTTTATACCTCCCTCTCTCCTCGCTGTCTCCTTTTCTTTGCCTGCTCACCCACCACCCTCACAAACTTGCAGCTTGTTCCTTTAATACTCCACCTATAGCCAAGCTGGCAGAGTTTTGCTAGTCCTCTATGGAGAAGAGTTAATAGGTGCGATGTGAGCAGCTGCAGGAATATGAGAGGCAGGAAAGACTCTGAATATTAACCGTTAATTGATATCGTTCCATCCTCTTGTAAAATGCACACAGCAGACAGGACAGGAGGCTTAAACTATTCCTTTACCCGCTATCCAATCAGCTGCTTGCCGACACTCCTTCAACAAACTAATATAGGAAGTTTTTTTTTTGTTTTTTGAAAGAGTGGTTGTTGCAATAAGAGCTGTAAGAATTCCATTTACAATGGAAGCAGCATGCGGTTCATGAATATTACAGTGCTGGAAATATCAGCTGCAGAGGAAAATAATTACGTTTCTTTTTTTTTCCCAAATGAAACACCCCCGTTTGAATGTTAGAAGTCAGGCAGGTCTCACATAGGATCTAACAGCTAATCCTACAATTCTCACAATTAATGAGCAGACAAATAAAAAAAAATATATAAAAAAAAATATTCAGATTTAATTACATGACAATCAAATTTCATCTCTTTTTTTGTGCCGCCAGCGATGGGATGAGAAACAGTTTAGAATTTTAATTTTTTTTTTTTTTTTTGCTTTAATGTAATGACATTTTTTGACGATTTCCTAATTTTACTTCCATTGTTCTCCAACATTTGGCAAAAGCCATGCATTGGAGTAAGACGTCCGTGCTGCGGGTGATGGGCGGGGCCTGTTCACAGGAAGTGACTCGCAGACGCCACTGGTTGGAGTAAGACGTCTGTGCTGCGGGTGATGGGCGGGGCCTGTTCACAGGAAGTGACTCGCAGACACCACTGGTTGGAGTAAGAAGTCTGTGCTGCGGGTGATGGGCGGGGCCTGTTCATGGAAAGTGACTCACTAGTCAGAGCAGATGAGGTTGATTGCTGATCTGTTTTTTTTGCGTGGCCTAGTTCCCAAATTTCCCAGCCAATGCCTAATACTAACCTTCACCTCCCTCTCCTCTGCCTAAAGGTGGCCACTAACGATCCAATTTCTAGTGAAAAATCATTTGAGCGATCAGAAAAGCCTGATCCAAAGTGAAATCGATCACTACACCATCAACGAACCAATCTTTGCTTCCTATCACTACAAACAAGAAAATCTAAATTTTGGTTTGATAAAAAGCCAATCGGTGAACTTGATCGTTCATAATCGATTGTGCCCATCAACTGAGATTATTTACATCCAATCAGAATTTCTAATCGCTCGAACCATTTTTCACTTCAAATTGGACAGTTAGTGGCCACCTTAACACTAACGCCCCCTCCTCTGCATAACACTAACACTAATACTAAGAGGAAGGATTAAACAGAGTAAACTCTCTAAATGCATACAGGGTGCATTACTCTCTGTTTTCCTTCTGTACTGTGCTAGAGTGCAGGTCCACTTTAAAGAGGAATTGCAGTGAAAAAAACATCATGAATATTTTTTATTTTTACAAAATTAATTAATTTAGTCAGTGTTTGCCCATTGTAAAATATTTCCTCTCCCTGATTTATATTCTGAAAATTATCACAGGTGCCGTGTCAGGTGCAGATCTGCCGAAAGGTTGGTTTCTGAGAATTCCAAAGCCAGTGAAAATAATGCCTCGTCTCCCAGAATGTTCTGTAAAGAGAATGCCGCATAGCTAAACAACCAAGGCTAAGGATGACTGGAAGGGTGGAGCTACATACCAATATACAGCAATATATAGATATAGGAAGTGTTTCTGATGCTGAAACCAAGAAGAATACTACAAATAATTTACTGCATTCTACTATATGTCACTACAGTTCCTCTTTAAAGTGGTATGAAACTCAACATTTCCTCTTTGCTCTAATGATTATTTACAGCATAAAATGTACTACCACAAAAAAGTAGCAGCACAGCATTCAAAAAGTTAAACACAGCACTTTGTTCTTCAGTGGAAAGCTCCTTGCTTCAGTGGGCAGCTTCTCGCCACATTGGAAAAGTGATAACATTATCTTTTGTTTACATTCCTTTACCAGATACATTTGGTAAACATTATCAAACTGCCGAAACTGAGCTGCTGTAGTGAGATGAGAAGCAGAAAGAGCTGAGAAGTGATAACCAGATAGCTTTTTAATATAAAAATACATCAGCTATGCAAATACTGCAATATAATGCAATGGCAGCTTTCAGAGCAGGTAAACTATACTTTGTAATGTTTACACAGACAATATTACTTAAATAACTAAAAAAAAAGTAGGAAAAAACATTTCATTGAATGTTATGGTCAGAGTGTTATCCCACTTTAAGGTCACATAATGATGATTTTTTTGTCTACAATAGGTATTGGACTGGCAGGAGGGAGGGGAGCAGAGGTGGCAAAATTTGGTAATCTGCCTAAATGCTTTATGGCAATTCTGAGTATTTGTTTCCAGGTTACAAGGGACGGGCTAGTATGAATCACTGGTGCCATGATGGGTGAGTATATATATTAATCATGATAAAATGCTTTTGGCAGTACTGGCATAACTTATTTGATCATACAGCAGCCTAACCCATGTCCTCACTGCTCCAGGCCTCCATCTTTGACAAGTAACACCCAGCATACAATTGGTGGGACGCAGAGTATAAGTTGCAGACATTGTATGTCCCCCCCCCCCCCCCAATCCACCCCCGGTAAAGATGAAGACAACACCAGTAATGTGCTCCTTGCCTCCGGTACAGCCCAGCTTGTCAGAGAGGTAAATGGGATTAAATGTCCCCATTCCCCCTCCGACAATAACTTATTGTGGCGGAGATCAGCAGCGGCTCCCGTAGAAGCAGCGAGGAAAAGAGATGCGATTTCCCTACAGATTGTCGGCAAATACTTTTGTTAGCAAATTATGGCCTGAGAGTTTGTGTTCTTAATGGGATGTGATATAACTTGTCTAAAGGGAACTTAAAAACCTGTCAAGAGAACTGAAACCAGCTGCGGAGCGGAACAATTCCAGCGAAATAGCTGAAATTCATGCATTGTGGTCATTGGCAGCCGTTCAACAACGATATCTAGGAATTCCCTGCTGTACGGCTCAATATATTCACAAGACAGAGTGCTGACGGTATCAGGAGAGGGGGGAGGACTGTTACAGCATTCACTATGGTAGGAGACAACTGCTACAACATTGTTTGTGGTAGGGAATGGCCATTACAGCGTCCTCTGTGGCTGGAGATAACTATTACAACATCCTCTGTGACAGACTGTGGCCATTACACCATCCTCAGTGGCAGGAGATGGCCAATATACCATCATCAGTAGCAGGAAATATTGAATTACAGCATCCTCTGTGGCATTACAATGCCCTCTGTGGCAGGAGTGGGCATTACGGCATCCTCTGTGGCAGGATATGGCCACAATACAACATCCTCTGTGGCAGGAAGTGGTCAATACAGTGTCCTCTGTGGCACTGCAATGTCCTCTGTGGCAGGAGTGGGCATTACGGCTTCCTCTGTGGCAGGATATGGCCACATGACAGCATCCTCTGTGGCAGGAAGTGGTCATTACAGCGTCCTCTGTGGCACTACAATGTCCTCTTTGGCAGGAGTGGGCATTACAGTATTCTATGTGGCAGGAGATGGCCACATTACAGCGTATTGTGTGGCAGAAGGTGGCCATTACAGCGTCCTCTGTGGTACTACAATGTCCTCTTTGGTAGGAGTGGGCATTACAGTATTCTATGTGGCAGGAGATGGCCACATTACAGCGTATTGTGTGGCAGAAGGTGGCCATTACAGCATCCTCTGTGGCACTACAATGTCCTCTTTGGTAGGAGTGGGCATTACAGTATTCTGTGTGGCAGGAGATGGCCACATTACAGCGTCCTCTGTGGCAGGAAGTGGTCATTACAGTGTCCTCTGTGGCAGAAGATTACTATAAAAGTTTTTTCTGTGGCAGGGGATGGCCACTACAGTGTCTTCAATGGCAGTGTCCCTTAAGGTGGAAGAGGATTGCTAAAGCGTCCTCTGTGGTAAGACACAATAACCACAGCGTCCTCCATGGCAGGAGAAACCCTCCACAGTGCCTTTCTGGTAGCATTGGTGTCATACTCCATATGAATCTGCACACAAGCAGTGAGGGCTGTCGGTTGATGGGCACATATGTCCAGCATGGCATAAGGCCTTGTATGCACACGCATATGGTTTTGGAATCGGCATGCGCAGCACACAAAGGGCTTGATTCACTAAACCATGCTAACTCATATCACGGCCGCACCAGCGTTTTCTAACGCAATTTCACGAATGTTCGCGCGCAATTTCAATTCGCAAAACTCGAAATTGCACGTGAAAACGCTAGCATGGCCGTGATATGAGTTATCATGGTTTAGTGAATCAAGCCTAAAGACTTGCCAAACAGTCATTCCATTATAAATAACCTCCCTCATAATCACTCAACGCTGATTGCTCTGGGTGTGCCTTACCATGTACCTAGTGTGCTCCTTGACTTGCTTAGCCACTCCTGACCTGCTTCCTCATTCTGATCTGACTTATCCTTGATTTGATCTGCCTTTTTTATCTTGGCCCTTTGACTTCGGCAACACTACTTATCTGTCTGTCCTGAACCGGCCTGTGACCTTTACTATGCCAGTTATCAGTCTGTCCTGAACTTGGCCTGTGACCTTTACTATGCCAGTTATCAGTCTGTCCTGAACTTGGCCTGTGACCTTTACTATGCCAGTTATCAGTTTGTCCTGATCTTGGCCTGTGACCTTGACTATGCCTGTCATCCGTCAGTCCTGACCTTGACCTGTTGCCATTGCTATGCCAGGTATCAGTCTGTCCTGGACTGGACTTGTGACCTTTACTATGCCAGGTATCAGTCTGTCCTGGACTGGACTTGTGACCTTTACTATGCCAGTTATCTGTTTGAACTGAACTTGGCCTTTGGCTTTGAATAGCGATCACCAGCCTGTACCTGCTACAATCAGAAATAACTCTTCTTTACAGTGTCTCCTGTTGTAGTTGTGTCAGGTGGGGCATTCCCAGATGACACAACATGGTAGTCACTAGCAGTAGAGTAACTTACTGCCCACTATAAATAGTGAACTAACAGCCTTTGCAAGAGACTCTGGTGAAGCCCAGTGACTACGTAGATTTCATCCTCTGGGGAAGCTCATGCGTTCTACTGCTGGCAGAGTCAAAAGCGCTTCTGCAATTAACAATAGGGCGCCCAGAACCTTTTAGGATTTTATATAGACAGTGGAGTGAGGGTGACGCCTGTGTGACTGGCTTTTTAGCATTCCTCACTGGGGACTGCTATGCCCCAAATGAGGGTTGAAAATGATTTCCCCTGACAGCCTGTATTTTCCAATAAATCCAGATTAGGTATCTTGCCTCACTAGTGTAGTCCATAGTTCTCCAACCCAGCAGAATCTCAGTTAACCGGCCTAAACCACTTTGAACCCAGACAAAGCTTCGGTATTAAGAGCACCAGTTTCTTTTCAGGGTCCTTTCACACTGAATCCGCTGCACTCAGTCGCAGCGGACAATATCATTGCAACCCAACACGATGCAATGATACTTCAATGGTACGTTCACATTGGGTGCAGCTTGTTTCGACGGAGTAATGCACAGCATGCTGAGCTTTTTCTGGACAACGTGTGTTTACAGGGGCCGTGAAGCATAACATCATTGTACTGCATGCTTCACTGAATGGTACGCACTGTACGCCAAATGCGCGATGTGACTTTTTGGCTCTGTTGTGTTGCAGCGTACACAGTGTGGAAGGACCCTAAACAAAAAGATGGGGGGAAAACATGCATTGTTTTTTTAATATAACAAAGAAGTTTGAATAAAACAAACGCAACCAAAATTGAATCAGTAAATCTTTTATTCAGCCATGAATACACTTTGTAAAAACAGGAAACCGTCTATAGGATACAACTTTATACAGCCAAAAAATACACCTTAAAGGACAACTGAAGTGAGAGGTATATGGAGGCTGCCATATTTATCACACCAGAAACAAGCATGCAGCTAATCTTGTTATATTTGAGAAAAATGTCAGAAACACCTGATCTGCTGCATGCTTGTTCAGGGTCTATGGCTAAAAGTATTTAGAAGGCGAGGCAGAAGATCAGCAGGACAGCCAGGCAACTGGTATTGTTTCAAAGGAAAAAATATGGCAGCCTCCATATCCCTCTCACTTCAATTGCCCTTTAAGCATTTACAGGGAAATCAGTACAACTTTTTATATTACTATTGTACAGAAAAACAAATAACATTCACCACTCTAAATGTTGATCTTAGACACAACTATGCGCTTTGAGTCCTATGGGAGAAAAGCGCTTTACAAATGTTATTGTATTGTATTGTATTAAATGCAACCCTTATGTTCTCTCACTGCCTGCTGAGAAAATTAGACTTATAACTTTGAACTTAGTAACAGTTTTTTTTTAAAAAAGACAAGTTGTTCTTTATGAAAAAGCCTTAGTAGGAAAGGGGTTCGTTTACATTCATATAATGCATTTTGTTCCATTTTTTTGCCCTTTGTAGTCACAGACTCCTTTATTTGTCAGGAAAAAAAAGTTGTTTTCCGCCACCTTACCTCTATTATTAGTCTGAGAGGGGTGGGGCTTTATAATAAGGGGTGAGTAACTACAATGCTTTCTTACTTCTGCCTTTTAAACAGTGCTGTGGTTAATATAATTAGAAATAGCACATCTTGGGTTTTGAAACGATCATTAGGACCCGCGGTGCTCATACAATACATCACAGGCAGATCGTCCAACAGACAGATCTCTCTTTGATCAAATCTGTTGCCTGCCCACACGCCACAGACCGATTTCTGATAGAATTCAGGCTAAGGAATCGGCGTAGTGACCCCACCTCTGCCGCCTGTCTGGCCGTCCCCCTGTGCCCTGTAAATTCTCATCAGTCCCCTGGCCTTACTCCTGGCCTTCTCCACCATCACTGCCGTCTCCGCGGGGTGATGGCATAGGAGGCCGGAGTTGCACCAGTGGACAGATGAGAATTTACAGAGCACGAGCACCGGGGGGCATTTAACACTTGAAGGGACAGCAGCTGGGGGTGTGTTGCATATTACAGTTTTATCGCACACTGTTGCCGCCACACCTGATCGAACACCTACGTTCTTCCAGCACTTTCGATCGGTGCTTACACTGATCACGGCCCGAAATCCATCGAAACATCGTTCAGGCGAACATGTAGTAGCACCGATTTTCATTCAATTCAATCATATTATTGAATTGTATGGTCGACTGGGCTGCAAAATCGGTAGATGGATCTGGCCAGCTTAAGGCTACAAAACTGAGCCGGAATTGAAACAACAAGTCTGATTATTATTTAGTATTTATATAGCGCCGTCATCTTCCCCAGCGCTGTACAGAGTATATTGTCCTGTCACTTAACTGTCCCTCAGAGGGGCTCACAATCTAATGCCTGCCATAGTCATATGTCTATATCATGTAGTGTATGTATTGTAGTCTAGGGCCAATTTAGGGGGAAGCCAATTAACTTATCTGTATGTTTTTTTGGGATGTGGGAGGAAACCAGGGTGTCCGGAGGAAACCCACACAGGCACGGGGGGGAGAACATACAAACTCCTTGCAGTTGGTGAACCCAGCACTGCAAGGCGAGAGTGCTAAGCACTACCACACCATGCTGCCTAATGTGCTGTATAAGAAAAGCTTCATGACACTGACTGGCATAGAGGCACCCTGAAGCAGATAAAGTAGTGTAAAAGGCAACAGATAGTACAATTGGTTTCTGCCAGCGTCCCACACTTTTGTGTTTCTGAGCACACTCTGCCTGCCGGCTACACTTTCTACAGACGCCCATGTCTACATAATCCCCAGAGTGTGTGCGATTGATCCACTCACTTTCCAGAGGCCAGGAGAGTTAATAATGTGAATAGTAAGAGGATAGCGGGGTGTATCGGGTATCCCGGTGTCAGCAGTCTCTCACTCTCTCTGTCTTCTGTCTCTCGCTACTTCCAGCACCAAATTTAGAATAAAGATTCGGGGGGAAGCTAATTGTGTCTGCAGCGTCTGTAGTTTTCATGCTGCGTGTGACACACTTATAAATAGCTGCAGCACAAGTGCCAAGCGCAAAACAATAACAGGGCTCCAGCTGCCCCCATCTGTGCTGTGCGTTCCCCCCTTATATACCGAATCCCAGGGATCTGTACACTGAACCCCACCAGCGACCTGGCCGTGGCCTCCACCGCTAACCAAGTATCACCATCAGCAGAACCGCCACAAAGGCCAATGTCCAGGTGCATCACCCCATACAGACTCACTAAATATAGTTTGGTTGTGACGTAAGGTGGCCAAACACATCGATTTTTCCTGCTAGAAACTGATGCCGCAAACAATGGCTGGTCATTCGTTTTTCGACCCAAATTGGCGGTATTGGTCGATCATGCTGTACAGAAGATATATCTCAATTGGCGCAAAGTGTTGGTAGCAGAGCTAACTCTCCCTTTTACCAGTGTGCCTACCCCCATGTTGTGGCACCCTTCCCTGGGTCTCCTCTCCCAGGGCTTCTGTGCCATGTGACAAACAGGGCCGAGCGGTGAGTACGCAGCTTATAGGTCCCTTGACCATCATAGGTAGCTACAGGTGCCCCATAGTATTAGGTAGCCTGAGCTATCCTCAGTATTAAGTAGCTAGAGGTGCTCCCAAGTATTAGGTAGCTAGAGCCAGTGCCCCCGACTGGAGGGGGATCTGGACAGTGGAATGCAGAGACCCGGGTGAGTAGCCTCTCATTTACACTCTGCTCTGGAGTTTGCATAGGTAAGGCGGGAGGGAGGCACTTAGGGACAGGAGTGAGCCACCTTTCCCTCATCAGGCGCTTATAGGCATGTGCCTACAGTGCCTTATGGTAAATCTCACCCTGGGCTATACCATGACCTGGACAAACAGGATCCTTCCCAGATGATGATGTTGATTTCTCCTTATGTCCTTGCCTATATGTTAAAACATGTATATAATGAATGAGGATTCTTGCTGTACAGTATATCCTCCCCACACTTTGGCCGCTATGCTGGAACAAACACAACAATACAGACTTCCTGCTTCTAATATAAAGCTAGATATGTAGAAATAATGGGAGGCTAATGTAGTAAGTATATCCTTAGTGGTATTCCACTTATACTAAATAGTCACACAAATTCTTTACAAGGATATCAAAAAAGCAAGTAAAGCTCCAGAAACCAACAAAAATAGTCTAAATTTTATCGAATATTCAAAACTGCAAAAAAATTAAACCACCGTAAATCTTAAATTGTGAAAAGTTCATCCATCCAATGACAACAACAGGCAAATGAGCACCACCATAAATTTTGACAATATAGACTTGTATTCTTTTTAAGCCACAACGCCGGTTTGTTTTGGGTTAGACAACCCTTCTCAGGCCTTATTAATACAATAAAGATCGAAAAGTAATAAAACATACATTATAATGATATATTAATACCAAATTTCCTCAGTAGATCCAGGGAGGCCTGAAGAAGTGTTGCATTATGGGTTCTCCTTCAGGCTGATGTGGAAGATATGCCGGCAAGCAGGATCATCCGCAAGGCAATAGAGGGATTTTGGTGATCCTTGTAGTAACCTCATACTCAGGAACACCGAGGTAAAAAAGAGGCCAGGAGCCCAATGGTGCAGTATCGTGGAGAATGTGGGGAATTGTAAGTATATACAGCTATACTCACAAAAGTGGGTTGCAGATCCCGGCAACCACCGTATAAATCAGTGGGAAATTACCCGCCCCCCCGCTCGGTTTTCCAGGTTCTGTAGGAAGCTGGATGGTCACTCTCCTGGGTTTGTAGTTTTGCAAAAAACGATTGCCTCCAAAGGAAGTTTAACTAGAAACTTGTAAGGATAGAAGCGCCCAAGTGTAAATAGTATTCTATGGACTTATTATAGGACAGAGAGGTAATCTCTTAACTCTCCGGAAGATAGGACACCAGTAGTACTGGAAAAATATTTCTTCAAATCACAAAATAAACAATGCACTTGACAGGTATCAGCCCGCTTCCTCAGGTCAATACACACTGCCTTGCAGCATAGTAGACAGAATATAGGCGCCCATCCTTAAAAGTATCCACAAGGCAACCTAGGCAGAATCCTGGGGCATAATGGGTGTCAAGGGGCCCAGCTGACACTTTCTGTGACCCCTGTCACACCTCAGATTGCGAAAGGATGAGCCAAAGCTACTATCTTGCCTAGAGCCCCATTTCACCTTAACCCATCTTTGGTACAGCACCATAGCACATGTTGGTGCTATATAAAATAATAATAATGGGGGAAAGCGAGAGGAATGGAGAGACAGCAGCAGAGTGTGAATAATAGATGGATATAACAGGGAAAGCAGTCAGCTCACACATTAAACAAGTAAGTCAGACTGTGCTGTGTAGCAGGAACACTGGCTGACCTGTCTCACTAAATGCACATTTCCTTCTCTCTGAGGAATGGATGGATTGTGACAGAGTCCCCCGATAGGAATCACATCTCTGGGAATCCTCCACCGCCATCCATAAACAATGGCTCCAATTAACCCGCAGCTGTACAAATACACAAATCCCGACCCGGGCCTAAAAGGCGGCTTGTTCAACGCTGTTTGCTTAAAGGAAGACGGGGATGGCTGGGCCTTAATCAGGCAATAAATTATTTCCTGCAATTATAATAAATAGAAAATTATCTCCAAATTGGGAGTGTTAATTGAAAATCAAAATTCAGAGTGAAGTTTGGAGATTACACGCTGCATATAATGAGGCAGGAGAGACTTCACCTCTGTTCCTCTGTAAATAGGGGGTGATTATCTGCTGACCACGGGGCGAGGGGGGTGGCCCGGCGCCAATTCACTGCAGAGTAACGCTGAGAGCGCAAACAGCTCATCAATGCGCACATGTTCCAGCCGGCTACGTGTTACATTGTGTCAGTGTAGAGGCAGCACAGAGCATAGCGGACGGGAGTTCCACCAGGAGGGAGAGCATTGGAGGACAAGAGTTCACACTTGTCTTCACATGCATATGCATGCGATTCTTCTGCATGCACGATTCTGCATTTGTTTTGTTTGGGGTTTTTTTTTGCAATTTTTAAAGAAAATCTTAGATTACCTAAAGGACCACTACAGCGTAAAAAGTAAGCAGTTAAAACCTGTCGGAACGGACAGGTTTTTGACTAGTCCATCTCCTCATGGGGGATTCTCAGAGTTTTCTTTGTGTTCAAAAGCATTTCCTGAACTTATCTGAATTTCCCGAACTTATTTGCTAAGTCTAACTACCAAAATATTGTGCGAGTAAGGAGGCTGGTTAGTATATTCCTATTTTGGCAGTTAGACTTGGCAACCGCCATTCACTAGGAGATTGACTAGTCCAAAACTTGTCAGTTCTGACAGATTTTAACTGCTTACTTTTTTCCGCTACAGTGGTCCTTTAAGTTACTTACCTGAGGATTCTTCTAGCCCCCTGTAGTACTTTTGGTCCCTCGCTGTCCTCCTGGTCCGCCACCGATTGGTCCGTTTACGCTCATGCCGTGGTGAGAGTTCTGCACATGTGTAGCTGCAAGGTTTACAAACTGCACATGAGCAGAATGCTCTCAGCCCCAGGAAAGTGTTTGGAGTGATGGCAGTACCACCGAGGGGACCAGGAGGATGGGGTGGGACCTGCAGGACTACAGGGGCCTGAAAGAAGCCCCAGGTAAGTTAAATTGCACTTCAACACATCACTTAAGATTACCTTTATATACTGTACATTTGTATGCAAAATTTAACATTGCATTTTTGTTCATGGTGGAGAGCGATGAACTTAATTTACACAAAAATCCATCTAATTAAGTTCAAAATCAAAATGCTAATTTTAAAGCAATATGCAAATTGTATGAACATTTTCTGCATTCACATTGACTTGTATCGAAACACGGATCACACCTCACACACAGAAAAAAAAGCAAAGCTGTCAATGCAGAAATACCGTGAATGCAAATTTGCATATGAACGTCTAAAAAAAAATAAATATATATATATATATAGAATGCCACTGGCCTACATCACATGTGCGGCGATCCCATTTTTGAAAAATCGCAAGTTGCGCATGATTTTTTGTTTCCGGGATCTAATTGCTGGTTTGTAGAGAAAATAGTTGAAGCAAACAAAATTTGTTTCTTTACAGCATTAGATTGATTTTTTTGTCCTTTCAGGTGGATCACTCCCCTGGGTCATGTCAGATCATAGCAAGGACCGCAGAGAAGGTTCAGCAAGGGTTTTAATGTACTCCCCTGTAGAGCTCTAGGCACAGTTACCGGCATGTCCTTAGGTAGGAATCTGATCTGCGAGTAGTTGAGCACCTGGATAATTGGGACATGGTATGAAAGATAGTCCCATCATCATATACTATTATGCTGATCCTGGGTACCTGCGTTCTTTATTTGGGAGCTCTGTTTCATTGGACCCCAAATTCAGGCTTTTACATTTCCCGATAGAAAGATTTACTAAGCACCAGAAAAGGCTAGCAAAGTTTGTCTTTGTAGCTGCTAAGCAGGCCATTGCCAAAGCATGGAAATCTCAATGTACTTGCTTTGAGAAGCTAGAGTCACAAATGCTATGGTACTGGAAGGAACAGCGGAAATTCGGGAAGATCGCTTGGCCCAAACAGCTCCAGTATAGAACCCATGGCACCAATTGAAAGGTTTGAGACAAAGGAGTTCCGAGGTGAAACACCTTACGTTAACACAAACACATTGGCCGCTAGAATTCTGCCATGAGGGGGACTGCATCCTCCGTTGTAATCCGGCCTGAACTAGGCCCCCCCCCCCTTGGGTTGTGAACTTTGACATGGAAGCAGTATTTGTTGCACATGTGCAGTATTGGCCTTACACTTCATCTTTTCAATCTTAAATCTAAGCAGGACAAGGCCAGATTTATGGTTTCTGCGCCTCCTAGACCAACTTTCTTGCATCTCCCCTTCCATATGCAGCACAGCGCTCCTATTCCTTGTGCAGCCCCCTCTTCCATGTCTATTATTCATGTACTGCAGACCCCTTTAATTATACACAAATCCCTTGAGCTGTAGCTCGTTCTTTAGGTTTCCTTATTTGCAACCTCTGTATTCCATTTGGGCAATATCTCTTCCATGTCCAGCCGCCCCTCAGCCAGCTGCTGCCCAATGCCCAGGGCCTTTGTGGCCTTTCCAGAAATCCGGCCCTGAAGCTCGACTGGATTACTTCAAGAGGCGTTATTGCTGTGGTTATTGCATGCAGCTGCAATCACTAATTCACACATCTCTCAGCAGACCTCTCTCTATTATCTGATATGACCCAGGCTGGCTTCAAGCTGCCGATGCTTGCCACTGCTATAACACAACCCCTCATTCACACAGCTTTCAGCATCCCTCATTATGTTCACATATGACCCATACTGCCAGATGTTACAACTGCCAACACATATCCACTAATCCCCAACTGGCTGTATGCATTGCAGGTGGAGCATCAGTCATATGAGATCACAGAAAGGGATTCTGACCATGTGTAAATCAGTGGCTATGTAAGAAAGCAGTAGCCACTAGGAATAAGTGGAGCAAGTGTGCAGAGCTGGGATCTCAAGTGGCAGAGATGCCAACACCCATCCTCCCCAAACTACAGCAAGGGGAGACCGAATACATGCAACAGGTAAGCAGAACTGGGAACCCAGGAACGCAGAGACCTCACCACTGGTGTCCCAAAAACATAACAAAAGACATTTACGCGGGCGCAGATTAAGCTAGTAATGCTACAACACAGTTTACATCCCGCGGCCCCGACGTGCACAAACAACACAGCGGGATCTAACAACAGAACAATTGCAGTCCCGCGCCTCTGACTTGTTGAATGATTTTGCCTATTTGTCCGTAAAGCGGAAAGACAAGGAGAGCGGAGCTGAGTGATATCGGCGGCCTACATCTCGGCGGTGATCACAAAATACAATATTCTGTGTTATACGGACACAGCGTCCCCCAGGAGTCCCTCCGACAAGCAACAGACAAGGGCCGCAGCACTTCACATGAGCGATCAGCACTCCATAATTTACAACGCGCCTGCGAATGAATACTAAATGACTGAACCGTCAGTCCCCGCCATTATCTGGAGCATTATTCCCACCGAAAAAAAAAAAGAAAAGAGAAAAAACTGGAGGGAGCCGGAGTTCCTGAAAATAATTTGTCGCCACTCCTGGGGGAGGTATCCATTATTTAGCGCCCCGCGCCATTATCTGCTAGAAAGAGAATTGCAGCGGCTCTTTGTAGAATTCGACAATTGCCGAGCCTGCGTCCCTTTCCATTAAATTCCATCGTCTCATCTCCCATTAACCCCTCTGCCGCCACTCATCGTCTCTGTATCACAGCATTATTTTTACGGGAGTTCCGATAGATCGATGACATCGCAACACGTGACAAACGCTGCATGCTACTTGCGGTGAAAGTGAACTTACATGGTTATTATTTATTTTATTTTTTTCAAACATTATTGCCAGCCCTCAAAAATAAAATAGGGTTAAAGAGGAACTCCAGTGAAACTAATGTAATAAAAAAAAAAGTGTTTAATTTTTACAATAATTATGTATAAATGATTTAGTCAGGGTTTGCCCATTGTAAAATCTTTCCTCTCCCTGATTTACATTTTGACATTTATCACATGGTGACATATTTACTGCTGGCAGGTGATGTCAGTGGAAGGAGATGCTGCTTGCTTCTTGGGCAGTTGGAAACAGCTGTTACTTCCCACGATTAAACAAGGTTCCCACAGTGTGATGTCAGAACCATAGTCCTGACATCACACTGTGGGAGGGGGTTCACCACAATATCAGCCATACAGAGCCCCCTGATGATCCATTTGTAAAAAGGAAAATATTTCTCATGGGAAAGGGGGTATCAGCTACTGATTGGGATGAAGTTCAATTCTTGGTTACGTTCTCTCTTTAATATTTTTTTTTTAAACTTGTCAAAAAAAGTGAGAATCAAGTCAAGGTCAACTGTTACTGTTCTGCTCTGAGATCAGATGACACCACACTGCAGGTAGACATCCACACAGGACAGACAAACCCTGCCTAGACCAGCAAAGCAAACTCTTGACTCTGTAACTCAGTGGTACACCTGCTGCCTTCAGGCTCACCTAAGCTATAGGGTCAGTCGCTCTTTGGGAGCCATGTTCCTCTGTCCCTCTTTCTTCCTCATTATAATAGCAGATGTATTCAGTAGAAGAGCCAGGCGCCTCTTCACATAGTCACAGAGGTGCCTGGCTTTTCCACTGACCACATTTGCTATTGCTCCATTGTTATTGCCTGATAAAGCGGGATTAAACCTGCGAAACTCGTTGCACTGTCCCCCAGAGTATGTAAATAAATTTGTTGTATTTGACAGACACATTGGCAATTTTTGTATCTGCTCGGAGGAGGTAAGTCCACCACTGCCTACTCATGTTTTAAACTTTTTGGATACGTTTATTCTTTTGGCGTATTAAGTCTACCCTTGGTGGAGGGGTGTTACCCCCTTTTTTCCTCAACTACGAGAGCGACTTCTTAATCCTGAGTGTTGTCAGGTCTAATATCCCCACCTGCCTATGCAGTGGTTGGCTTTGAGGTAACCCTGCTTTGTGAGTATAGCTTATTACTCTATCATACTTCATTTCAACTACCAGTACATACTACACTATATGTGGCTCTTCATGTCCCTAATCTGTTTTCTTCCTCATTTGTCCCTCTTTCAACTGATGTGCAGATCTGTGTAAATATATGTATTTGTCTACTGAAAAATCTGTTTAGTTGACCCTAAACTTTATTCCCATTATTTAAAATGATATATTTCTTACTTTCAAATGTTAAAATGAAGGGAAACTAATGATGATAGATAGGACAAGTGTGGTTTGAATGACAAAACTACATCTTTTGCTTTTGAATTCTTTATATCGTACCCAAGGCGACATGTGACATGGTGAGATAAACAAGTGTATGTACAGTGTAAACCATTAATAACCAGGCTGTTTCACTTCTTATTTTGCTGTATGAAAGTTAATTTTCAGTGCCATAAACATGGCAGCCACCATCTACCTCTCAGGCGCACTTTAAAAAATTGGACAGCAAATGATGTAGAGAAGGCATGGGGAGGAGGTACTGGCACCGACAAACAACACTTTCCTCACTTCAGAGCATAGCACGCCAATAAATAAATAGTGGACATTAAGTGCTCCTAGGAAAGAAAACCGTTCAGAATTCTTCACTCTCCTCATTGTTTGCTCGCTGAGGGCTGAACTGGTGATCTATGGAATGAAGTGACAAGATGTTGCGTACATTTCTGGCATTTGGGCCTCAGTGTGACTCTGCAGCAATCCTTCAGCCAATCAGGACGATTCCAAGCAGCTACCCCCAAACAGCATCATCAAAAACAGAAGATCTGCCAGCCATGATTGGTGGAAAGTTTTAGTAAAAGCTGTCATTTTCCAAAACAGGAGCCAGGGCCTTGATTCCCGGACCCGATCACTACGGGGGAACGTTTAGGTGACAACAGTGACCGAGCTTTGTAAATACAACAAATCAGGGGTGACCTCTGGGGGTCCTTGGCTTCTCCTCTCATAAACAAACTCCCATTCTTCAACCCCACCAAAGCAATCAGCAACCCCACACTTCTTACTACTATATATATATGTATATATATATATATATATATATATATATATATATATATATATATATATATATATATATATATATGTGTGTGTGTGTGTGTGTGTGAGTGTGTGCGTATATCCATCGCCTGTTTTCGTGCAAAGCAAAAAGCAATTCCCACCTCATAAGTTCAGCTGCAAGAGTGGACAAAGGAAGCACTACTAGGCCCAGCAGACATATTTGGCTAAGCAGAGTGTCTTGCGGCCACAGACCACCCGGAATAGGTCCTCACCTGCAGTGCCAGCACTGGCCTCCATGTCTCACCATCCACTCCTCCACCACAGACCCAGCGCAGCCTCCCCTGCAGTGACTCCGAGGCTTCCCCCGTCCGCTCACTGCTCAGACTTCACACCCCGGACAGCCAGTATGAAGCAGCTCTGCCCAGTCTGGAATCTGAAGCCAGGACTGCACCGCTGAGCAGAGGCTGCACAATCCTTGTATGACCAGCTGGCCTGTATACCGGGATCAAATAACACAACTGTACAACCGCTTATAACCCCTCACACAAGTGTACAATGCTGGGCTTATATTGTGTAACACAACTGTTCACCCTTTATACAAGCCACAAGTGTACAATGCTGGGCTTATATTGTGTAATACAACTGTACAACCGCTTATAACCTCTCATACGAGCCACAAGTGTACAATGCTGGCCTCATATTGTGTAACACAATTGTACAACCGCTTATAACTCCTCACAAAAGTGTACAATGCTGGCCTCATATTGTGTAATACAACTGTACAACTGCTTATCACCCCTCACACAAGTGTACAATGCTGGCCTCATATTGTGTAACACAACTGTTCACCCTTCACACAAGCCACAAGTGTACAATGCTAGGCTCGTATTGTGTAACACAACTGTACAACTGCTTATAACCCCTCACACAGGCCACAAGTGTACAATGCTGGCCTCATATTGTGTAACACAACTGTTCACCCCTCACACAAGCCACAAGTGTACAATGCTAGGCTCGTATTGTGTAACACAACTGTACAACCGCTTATAACCTCTCATACGAGCCACAAGTGTACAATGCTGGCCTCATATTGTGTAACACAACTGTTCACCACTCACACAGGCCACAAGTGTACAATGCTGGCCTCATATTGTGTAACACAACTGTTCACCCTTAATACAAGCCACAAGTGTACAATGCTGGCCTCATATTGTGTAACAGAATTGTACAACCGCTTATAACCCCTCACACAAGTGTACAATGCTGGCCTCATATTGTGCAACAGAATTGTACAACCGCTTATAACCCCTCACACAGGCCACAAGTGTACAATGCTGACCTCATATTGTGTAACACAACTGCACAACCGCTTATAATCCCTCACACAAGTGTACAATGCTGGCCTCATATTGTGTAACACAATTGTACAACCGCTTATAACCCCTCACACAAGTGTAGAATGCTACCGCTTATAACCCCTCACACAAGTGTACAATGCTGGCCTCATATTGTGTAACAACTGTACAACCGCTTATAACCCCTCACACAGGTCACAAGTGTACAATGCTGACCTCATATTGTGTAACACAACTGTACAACCGCTTATAATCCCTCACACAAGTGTACAATGCTGGCCTCATATTGTGTAACTGTACAACCGCTTATAATCCCTCACACAAGTGTACAATGCTGGCCTCATATTGTGTAATACAACTGTACAACCGCTTATAACCCCTCACACAGGCCACAAGTGTACAATGCTGGTCTCATATCATGTAATACAACTGTACAACCGCCTATCACCCCTCACACAAGCCACAAGTGTACAATGCTGGGCTCATATCGTGTAACACAACTGTACAGCCGCCTATCACCCCTCACACAAGTCACAAGTGTACAATGCTGGGCTCATATCGTGTAACACAACTGTACAACCGCCTATCACCCCTCACACAAGCCACAAGTGTACAATGCTGGGCTCATATTGTGTAACACAACTGTACAGCCACTTATCACCCCTCACACAAGCCACAAGTGTACAATGCTGGGCTCATATCGTGTAACACAACTGTACAGCCGCCTATCACCCCTCACACAAGTCACAAGTGTACAATGCTGGGCTCATATCGTGTAACACAACTGTACAACCGCCTATCACCCCTCACACAAGCCACAAGTGTACAACCCTGGCCTCATGTTGTGCAACACAACTGTATAACCACTTATAACCCCCTCACCTCACACAAGTCACAAGTGTATAATGCTGGGTTCATATTGTGCAACACAACTGTACAACCGCTTATAACCCCTCACACAAGCCACAAGTGTACAATGCTGGGTTCATATTGTGCAACACAACTGTACAACCACTTATAACCCCCTCACCTCACACAAGTCACAAGTGTACAATGCTGGGTTCATATTGTGTAACACAACTGTACAACCACTTATAACCCCCTCACCTCACACAAGTCACAAGTGTACAATGCTGGGTTCATATTGTGTAACAACTGTTCACCCTTCATACAAGCCACAAGTGTACAGTGCTGGCCTCATATTGTGTAATACAGCTGTACAACCGCTTATAACCCCTCACACAAGCCACAAGTGTACAATGCTGGGTTCATATTGTGTAACACAACTGTTCACCCTTCATACAAGCCACAAGTGTACAGTGCTGGCCTCATATTGTGTAATACAGCTGTACAACCGCTTATAACCCCTCACACAAGCCACAAGTGTACAATGCTGGGTTCATATTGTGTAACACAACTGTTCACCCTTCATACAAGCCACAAGTGTACAGTGCTGGCCTCATATTGTGCAATAAAGCTGTGCAACCGCTTATAACCTCTCACACAAGCCACAAGTGTACAATGCTGGCCTCATATCGTGTAATACAAGTACACAATAAAAGGGTTCAATGTTATGGAGAAATCTCAAGCTATCAGTTAAAATCTGAATGATTTCCATGGGAGACAGCGAATTACTCAATGCATAGTCAACAGACAAAAATGTCCCCGTTGCAGTCCAGAGTGACCTGTCATTGTCACCTCACACCTGTCATTGTCACCAGACACTTAGTTGTGAACTACACACCACTGCCGGCCACAAATCTCTAAATTAAATGAATTACCTCCTAAGTCAGATACACGAATGTGAAATAAATAAGTTCATAATTACCGGCCGGCCGCAACAATTAAACTGCAAACTGTCCCATGTAAATACTCAAATGTGTGCCTGTGATAAGGAGGCGAGGACCTGTCATGCTGCCAAACCTGTACCAAGACCCACAGCCCTAATAGTTTCTGCTCAGTAACAGCATTATTTGATAAGCAGCTTATTTGTGCGTGATATCAGCGACACAAGAATGACATTAATAAATGGAGTTTGATATCACAAACTGAGAAACGCTGTGATGTCACTGACCGGTAATCTTATCCAGCCATACGGGTGTATTCTAAGTAATGTAACGTTTCTTGAAATTTTATCTCAATGTCCCAGATCTAATATTAAAGGAATAAAAAAGCAACATTGTGAAAATGTAGATTGCAAAACACCCGGCATGTTGCCAAGTCTTTTATCAGATGTCTAGCCCTAAACCACCCCCACCTCTGTCTCTCTCCTGTGTCCCAATCATCCTGACCTCCTGCTGCACCCCTACCACCCCCTCTGCCCCTCTCCTGTATCCTAATCACTCTGTCCACCTGCTGCACCCCAACCCCCTCTGCCCCTCTCCTGTGTCCTAATCACTCGGTCTACCTGCTGCACCCCAACCCCCTCTGTCCCTCTCCTGTGTCCCAATCACTCTGTCCTCCTGCTCCATCACTACCAATTCACCTCTGTCCCTCGCCTGTGTCCCAATCACTCTGTCTTTCTGCTGCACCCCTACAGCCCCCTCTGTCCCTCTCCTGTATCCAAAACCCTCTGTCCTATTGCTGCACCCCTATGGCCCCTCTGCCCCTCTCCTGTGTCACAATCACTCTTTCCTCCTGCTGCACCCCACCCCCCCTCTGCGCCTCTCCTATATCCCAATCACTCTTTCCTCCTGCTGCACCCCAACTCCCTCTGTCCCTCTCCTGTGTCCCAATTACTCTGTCCCCCTGCTGCATCCCAACCCCCTATGTCCCTCTCCTGTGTCCCAATTACTCTGTTCTCCTGCTGCACCATTTTTGCTTACACTTATTACAATTGACTTGGCGTGTTACTGATGTTTTTTCTCCACTACTTGTTTATTGGTTTCATTTCGTTTTTTTACTTAAAGTGAACCTCCGGACTAAAAATCTACTCAGCAGCACTGAAAAGGCTTGGTGTTTCTTTAACAGTTTCACAGCATCAGAACTTTGTTTTTCTTACTAAAGCATCATTTTTTGCTGCATTTTCGCCAAGCTCCACCCATCAAAGAAAAAAAAGCCTGGGCTTTTTTTCCCTGATGCTGTGCAGAGCATGATGGGATTTCCTATGTTGTTATTCACGTTGCCTAGCAACCGGGAGAGGTGCTCAGGACACAGGACAGTTGGAACTGTCTCTTGCTCCCTGTCACCTCCTTTCAACCAGAAAGATGGCTGCCATCATGAAATCAAACATTTACCTGTACTTTTAAAACAGTGTGGGTAAGAGATTATATTACCTATTTATTTTAATTAACATAACAAATGTAACTTAATGACAGTATGTTTGTTTAGGCTGGAGTTCCTCTTTAACTCCCTTGTTGTCTTTTTGCTATTGCACTTTTCCGTTCTACCGTAATAACGTTCTAGCATAAGAATAATAGAAAACAAGTCAGGCTGTGGATTTCCAGGCCTGTCAGGCAGGTGTGCGCATCCAGCCCCTCGTCTAACAGGCAGAGTCTATGGAGTCGGGGAATATAAGTCAGGCTGGGACAATACATCACAGCGCCCAGCAATGAACGGTGTGTAGGAATAGTGAATTATATTCTCCTGCTGGGCCATGCATGGAAAAGCTTCTGCTGGGGTGACGCAGATGTTTCCAGTCACCTCCACAATCGTGCCTATGGTCCAGACGAGAAAAATAAACTGCCCAGATGGCGCCGCTTAGAGGAGTAAGTATTGTGGTCCTGCCGCATGAGTTGGGCACCGGTGGGTGTGGCTAGCAGCAAAATAATAAAAAATTACAATGCAGCACCTATTCTCACTTGAACCTTCCACTGTAGGTGCCTAACCCTGCTCTTCCCCCAAATGCCTAACACCAACCCCCCTCCCTAACACACCCTACTTCATGCCTAACACCCCTTCCCCCAGTAAGTGCCTAAAAAGAAGTCTCCCTACCTAATGTATAACTCTAAACCTCAGTGTACATGCTTAACCTTAACAACCCCCTTCCCACCACCACCACCATCCATACACTATCAACCACCCAAAGCCAGGCATACAGCAGTTTATGGAAACGAATCCCTATTAGATGGAAGCAGCTGCTGTATGCATGGCTTTGGGCATCTGCAGTGTTTGGATAGTCATTGGGATTCAATGTATTGGCCCTAGTTGTCATATAGCATTTAAAGCTGATCCGAGATGAAAAACTAACTATAACAATTAACTTGTCTATATATCTTATCTAAAGTTTAGATAGTTTACACAGCAAATCTAGCTGCAAACAGCTTCAGTAGAATATGATTATTTCTTCCTGTGATACAATGACAGCAGCCATGTTGTTTGTAAACATTACACACAGGCAAGCTTATCTGCATCTTCAGCATTCAGCCTGTGAAAAAGACCTAATCTCCCCTCCGCCTCCCTCCTCCCCTCTGCCTTTGAAATCTCTGGCTAGTAATACCTCCCCCTCCTCCTGCCCAGACTGAGCTCCCATGAGCCCTTGCTACTGTCTGAAAATGCCAAGGCTCTCTGAAAAACTGTGGGCAAAGGCTTGTTTAGTTTATAGGGAATGATGTATTAAAACAAAAACAAAAAAGTATTTGGCTTGAGGAATATAAACAATAGGAAAGGAACACAATTATGCAATGAGTAAAAGTTCATCTCGGATCCACTTTAAAAAGCAAAATGAAAGTGGCAGTCAGTACAGCTTCTTTTTAACATTTAAACAGCACAATTTTGTTCAAAATGTTTGTTTTTAAATGCTGTGCATTTCTTTTGACTCCCAAGAGAAGCACACTTGTGTCCAAATTATATGTGCAATAAAACTATGTCTTGAACAATATTGTGGTTATGTGTGCTGTACCTTTTTCTGGAAAATGCTTGCTTAATGTTATACACGGTTGCGCTTAAGTGTTTATGCACAAGTAGCATCTCAGTGCTCACCTAAAAGTAAGTCAAATGGTTTTTTCCTTCCATGGGCCAAAGTTCCAATTCCGCCAAGACAATTTCTGCACGGATCTTGTAACTTGTGCCTTTGTTTGCGTCAGTCTATTATTACGATTATGAAGTCATATAGCATTGACACATTTTATGCAGTGCTTCACAGAGTACATTGAGCAATTCTCATCAATATCTCTCTCTCAATGGAGCTTACAGTCTAATATCCCTACCGCAGTCTAGGACTCATTTTAGAGAAAGCTAATTGACCTGCCAAAAAAGAAATGTTATTGTATTGTATTGTATAAAAATATTATTGGAATGTAGGAGAAAACTGGTGCTCTTGGGGGAAACCCACGCAAACACCTGTAGGCAGAAGGTGTCCTAGCTAAAGATGGTCATACATGGGTTGATTATTGCCTGATATGCCAAGCAGAATGATCCACATCAGATTGAAATTTGATCGGATAATGATCGATTCCCACCCAATAAGACAAACTAAATTTTGACCGATTTCAGCACAAATCGTGCATAGGTGAAACCGTTAGTTTTGTACTGCTCAATATATGGGGCCATTGAGGTCATCGATCCCCCACTCCTCCAGCTCCCCCTCCCCAAGTGCTTTTTCAACACATCCCATCACACTTTCGACCGATAAATTGCACAAAAATTGAATTGACCATATGTGCTGGAAAAATAGATTACTGGCAGATTCAGTCAAAGTGATCAAATAGGTCAGAAATACATCAGGGCACAGTGTGAAATTGGCTGACAAGATTGCAGTTTGTAGCACACACAGTTTTGTTTTTTGTGCTCCAGAACAGAAATGTATTTGACATCAATGAGTGCAAACAGGCCTGAAACAGGGCTTTAAATGCTTTCAAATAAAACCTATAGGTAAATAGCTGCAAACACAAGTTAAAACAATGTAAGTTAAACTAAAATTTGCTTTACCTGATCTGAACTCTGCCAAGTTCTACATACCGAAATAACACTAGTTTATCACTGATTTGTGCAAACTCTGAAAAGGACATTTCCTGCATGTGACACATCTTTCACAACGCTAAACAGATAATCTCTCTACCTCTAAATACTTGCTAGAAGAAGAACTTATCCGAGACGATCGTTTCCATGTACAGCAGGGGAAATGTAGAAAATAGACAGATGGACAGCACACCGTGTAAGATGTAGATAGTGATGGAACAACAAGATATAGACTATAACAGGAAACACTGGCAGGGAGAGCACAGCCCAACAAACCTACTATTATTATTAGTGCACTGCCAGATAATAATAATATTACAATAATGCCACATAGTACAGTAATTATAACGGTCCAACATATAATGCCAGAGTCTCGCATAGAGCGGAAAGATGTTAGGAAATACATAACCTACAGCATCAACACAACACAAATAAGGATGGCCCTGTCTAGGAGAAATCATGGAGAAGCATGTGATCAGCTTGATCAGCTGATAGATTTGTAAGGCTCTGATTTGCTGGTCATGTCATGTGTTAAACCAGGAAGTCATCACAGCAAATCAGAACCTTTCAAATTAAAGATGGCAGCGCACACAAGGTACAGGGAATGTGGCAGTAATAGTTAACAGAGATCACAATATGCAGATGATATGATAGCAAGGTTACAAATAGTGTTCCGCATAATTGTAACTTCTCATCAAAATTGTAATGCAACATTTCTGGCAAATGTATAATATATTTTGCGCATAAGTGTAACTATGTTCCGTAATTTTGCCATTACGGATAATTACGCAAAAATGCCAAATGTGTGTCTTTGGAAACATGCCAAACAAACATTTGCAATAAGAACATGAAGTTTTTGAAAAAAAAAATCATTTTAAAAAATTCTAACAAAAAATGGTTTTGAAACTTCAGTGCCCTGTATAAAAGTATACAGAACATGGAACTCAGGATAAATTAAAGAGTACCGCAGAAAATGTTATTTTACTGAGTTTAAAATATATTTTTTCTTTGGATTTTTTTTCAAATCAATTTTCCCAAAAACGTCAAGGTGTTTTTTTTAGACTTGTTCTCCCTATTCCCCCTAACCATTCTGGTTTGCCCTAACGTTTCTTTGCAATTTACATGAAAAATCACACACAAAAAAAACATTTAAAACTTATGAATGGTTTGCGTGAAATCAATTCAATTTCAAAACTGTAATACCTGTAACGAGTAAGCAAAATTTTCACACAAAATTTTATGTAAACGAAATTAGCAAATTATGATCACCATTAGCCAAGGATGAAGGTTCAATCAATGAGAGAGAGAGAGAGAGAGAGAGAGAGAGAGAGAGAGAGAGAGAGAGAGAGAGAGAGAGAGAGAGAGAGAGAGAGAGAGAGAGAGAGAGAGAGAGAGAGAGAGAGAGAGAGAGGGTGTGTGTGTGTGTAGAGTGTGTGTGTGTGGCGCATATGCAATTCACTTTTTATCCATAGTTTTCTCCTAGGTGATATTTTTAAACTTGTCAATAAAATGCCTTTTAAGCCACCAGAAAGCAAGAAAATACTCAAAATAAATTTGATAGTACTTATTCACCTACTTTATGGTACTTTTTTTTAGTTGAAAAGTGCTGGAAAGTTATTTAAAATTGAAGATGAAAAATTATCTCCTAGGAGAAAACTCAGGTGAAAAAGAGAATTGCATAAGGCCCCCTGTGTCTTATTTACTATTACTAAGTTAGGAACAGTAAAGTGTTGTACCGTGTTAGCCATGAGTAAAAGCAAGACGTTTTGAAAAACTTCTTTCTTAAGTTAGGAACATAAGGGATTCAGCAAACCTGAACTGGTTATTTCAAAAGGAAAAAAAGAACGTCTGTAAACATTTTATGAACCAAACAATATTCACATCAAGGCAGCATATCAGCTGATTAGGATCTGATGACATCACAGACCCTAATGTAGTAGGCTCACTGCCTCATCTGCTAACTCCTGTGTCTCCACCCCACTACCCTCTCGACTGTAAGCTCACAAGGGCAGGGGCCTCCTCCTATTGTTTCTTAATTTGCTGTAAAACTTATCCTACGCACATGTACCAGTATTGGTGACGTCTCAAACCACACATCATCTATGTAGAAGTAGAAGTACTTGTATTGCTGGATGCCCGGATTGTACAGAGTTTAGAACTTCTCATGCATCTATGTTCCCCAATAGTTGTTTTGTGCTACGTAAATCGCTACGGAAGATGTTGGCACTATATAAATAATCATTATAGTAGCTGTGATTCCATCAGTTCGTAGTGGCTATTTAGTGTATGTAAGAGGCTTCAAAACTCACTGATAATTTAGCACTACAGAATCCTAAATAAATGGGGGAAAAAAATAAAATATTAAAGGCTTGAAAAACGCATAGAAACGCATGCTTTTTTAAGTGTTTTGAAATGCGCTTTTAAAGCGTTTGAAGGTGTTTAAGGCCCCGTTCACACTGCACGCTTTTCCAGCCGCGTTTTGGAAACGCGTGCAGGTGGCCAACATGCACGACATCAGACAGTGCATAGAGTGCACTGTCTGATGTTCACACTGCATGCGTTCCGGACCTGTGCGGTTCGGGAACGCATGCTGCATGCATTTTTTTTGCCAAAACGCGTGGCTGTCCAATTCACTTTTCAGTGATGGGATCAGCCATGCAACGCATACAAACGCGGATGGCGTGCGTTCGTACGCGTTGCGTTCCGCATGCGTGGCCGCCCGCGTTTGTAATGTGAACGGGGCCTAAACATGTTTCAAAACGCATGCATTTCTGTGCGTTTCTATAAATGCAGCAGTGGGCTTAGGCCCCAACAGTAACCACTTCCTGCTTTGATGGGTATTTGTTTCATCTTCTGTTTTTTTGTGTAATGTCATCACTTCCCCCCCGACTTTACTTTACATTACTGGCCGACATCAGGCTGGAGTGTTCACTGAGAGAAATATTTATTCTCTTTGGAAATTGTCATTTTTAATAAGTGGCTTATTAATAATGACAATTTCCAAAGAGAATAAACATTTCCCTTAGTGAACCCTAGAGCCTGATGTCAGCCAGTAATGGAGCATTGGGGCTATTTTTGGTGCATTAAGAGGGCATCCCATCAACGCCACAACATTCCTGCCTGTCCTGCTGCTAAAGTGCCTGAAATCTCCCAGCATGCAGCACACTACAGACGCTGGGAACCCCGCCAGTGACAATAGAGGCTCCGCTGACAGGTTTGTTGAGACATCTTCAGCACAAGTGGATGTGGGATTTATGCCGATAATGACGAGCCAAGCAGACATACAAGAATAAAACTGAGAGAAACACTAACCCTAAAAGGGAAGCAATTCAGGAAATCAGCAATAGGGACCAATCACTGCTCCCCGAAAGGCGACCTGACTGCAGGACATCATCAAACATCAACTCCCCTAAACTCTATACATAGAATGTTACTCTTACCAGTGTGGACTGATCACCAGACATCGCTAGATTCCAATACCCTCACACTGTATACACTGAGCACTACACCTCCCAACATGGACCGATTACCAGAGATCAACACATACCAATAACCTCACACTGTATACACTGAGCACTACACCTCCCAACATGGACCGGTCACCAGAGATCACCACATTCCAATAACCTCACACTCTATACACTGAGCACTACACCTCCCAACATGGACCGATTACCAGAGATCAACACATACCAATAACCTCACACTGTATACACAGAGCACTACACCTCCCAACATGAACCAGTCACCAGAGATCACCACATTCCAATAACCTCACACTCTATACACAGGGCACTACACCTCCCAACATGGACCGGTCACCAGAGATCACCACATTCCAATACCCTTACACGGTATACAGAGCACTACACCTCCCAACATGGACCAGTCACCAGAGATCACCACATTCCAATAACCTCACACTCTATACACAGGGCACTACACCTCCCAACATGGACCGGTCACCAGAGATCACCACATTCCAATACCCTCACACGGTATACAGAGCACTACACCTCCCAACATGGACCGGTCACCAGAGATCACCACATTCCAATACCCTCACACTCTATACACAGAGCACTACACCTCCCAACATGGACCGGTCACCACAGATCACCACATTCCAATACCCTCACACTGTATAGTACAGAGCACTACAACTCCCAACATAGACAAATCACCAGAAAGCAACACATTCCAATAACCTCACAGTGCATACACAGAGCACTACACCTCCCAATATGGACCGATCACCAGAGATCACCACAATCCAATAACCTCACAATGTATACACAGAGTACTACACCTCCCAACATGGACCGATCACCAGAGATCAACACATACCAATAACCTCACACTCTATACACAGAGCACTACACCTCCCAACATGGACCTGTCACCAGAGATCACCACAATCCAATACCCTCACACGGTATACAGAGCACTACACCTCCCAACATGGACCGGTCACCAGAGATCACCACATTCCAATACCCTCACACTCTATACACAGAGCACTACACCTCCCAACATGGACCGGTCACCACAGATCACCACATTCCAATACCCTCACACGGTATACAGAGCACTACAACTCCCAACATGGACCGATCACCACAGATCACCACATTCCAATACCCTCACACTGTATAGTACAGAGCACTACAACTCCCAACATAGACAAATCACCAGAAAGCAACACATTCCAATAACCTCACAGTGCATACACAGAGCACTACACCTCCCAATATGGACCGATCACCAGAGATCACCACATTCCAATAACCTCACAATGTATACACAGAGTACTACACCTCCCAACATGGACCGATCACCAGAGATCAACGCATTCCAATAACCTCACACTCTATACACAGAGCACTACAGCTCCCAACATGGACCAGTCACCAGAGATCACCACATTCCAATAAGCTCACACTCTATACACAGAGCACTACAGCTCCCAACATGGACCAATCACCAGACATCACCAAATACCAATTCTCATACTGTCTATGCATAGAACACTACACCCTAACAATATGGACGGGCCCCCAAATTCCAGTTGCCCTAAACCTATTACATAGAACACAATACCTCCCAATATTGAGCATCAGAAGACTACTACACTTTCCAGCATGGTCACCAGCTCTCCAAATGTCACCAAATTCCAAATCCCTTACAATATATTCATAGTAAAAAAACAATGGTTCTCAATACTTTAAAATAAACTACATATATTCTGACTGATATGTGCTAACTGTATTCAAATGAATGTTTACCCTACTAGAGCCATTTATGGGGGTAGCTAACTCATAATGTAAACTATTTACACAAATTAAGTGACTCTACATGTTTCACCCCTAAAATGGGGCTTTGTCAGGGATGAGTTAAATAAAGTATGTGGTCTAGTTCAGCCCTATATTTACTGTGAATATAATAAAAGTTATGTTTCAGCCTATTTCACCAAACCTACCAACTGGCAACTTAGCTACCAGATCAGTATGAGCAAAGAGCAGCGGCTCTGCCACAGACATATGGCATCTCCATTAGGTGAGCAGTAAACAGGGCACCATTGTTCCAGCCATAAAAGTGGAAGGCTCAGGCCTGCTCTGTCTGCTGCTGCGGCAGGAAATGTGATCAGGCCATGTGTCCTGGTCATGGGACTTTACAGGCAATAGCTAGATAGATAGGAGGCTGGCAGGTGGCAGTGCATGGACAACGGTGCGTGATGTAAGATTATCAGCAGCAGAAACAATTCCTGAGCCAAAGCGTCCTGGGGCCAGCGAGCACCCCGCACACAAAGTGACAGGAATATTGTCAGCTAGACGCATGTCGCTGGGATCAGATTCTCCCTCTCCAGTATTGCACGCTATTCCTGTCACTAACAACACAGATACTAAATAAATGGCCATCTGCAGTATATAGTGGTGGGAGAGCCAGGCCCGCCTAGGAGAAGCTATGGAGAAATCTCTGATATGGTGATAAAACAAGAGGCTCTGCAGCAGCTGGAACCATAGAAAGTTGTGCATTACAAAATGTTGAACTATTCATCAAAGGACATCACTTTAAGCCAGTTAGCTGATGACTAGCATGGCTCTAGAATGCAGCAGACAGCTCCAGCTAATCACGACTGAGGACACAGGACTACTCCCCCTAACTGGCTTAACGTGAGTCTATTAAGATATGTTCTGCCTTCTTAAAACACGCGTCTGCAAATACCTTGGGTTTTAAGAAGGCAAACCACTCTAAGCATTGCTTTTTAGTAGGAGGGCTTTTCATTGTCTTTTAGTCCCCTATATTTACCTAGTGGTTTTGGGTCACCCTGAGCTGTTTAGGTACTCTGTTGTACTGGTCCGAGCCATTTCCTATAGAGCCAAATATAACCCTGCCATGCACTGAGGAGGACCAAAACTCCGAAACAGGCTGTCTGCATGTTGGGTTGATGTGCCTCTGTAAAATGTATTAGCTATAGGCTTGCTATACACCAGCGGTTCTGAATGGAAGCCTGGCTTAAAGGACTTACGAGGCCAACGGAGGAAAAAAAGTGAATTACCTGTATCGTCGTTTCAGGCATGGAGGACGCCGTCCGCGCCGATCCACCGGGTCCCCCCACTCACTATATCCCCCCTGGCTGGCTCCCGACCCCACGGCGTCCTCCGTGCCTGAAACGACGATACAGGTAATTCACTTTTTTTCCTCCGTTGGCCTCGTAAGTCCTTTAAGGGTCATAAAGAGATAATTTGCATATTCAGCAGTGGTGCACTGTGGGTAACCACAGTTACACACTTTAAGCTGAATTATGGCACATACCTTCTGTTTTAAGAAGGCAAATAACACTAAGTATTGCTTTTTAGTAGGAGGGCTTTTTTGTCTCTGAGTCCCCTATACTTTCCCAGTGGTTTTGGGTCACCCTGAGCTGCTTAGGTACTCAGATGGCAATACAAAGAGCTGCCATTGCTGATGTTTAGCCTCCTAAATAAAGCAGTACGGTTGTCTGACTAGGAAATCTACAGATCATTTTTTTTATTTCCATTTTTCTACAAGGAGATTCAGGAATGGAATGCATGCAATAAAAGCATGCAGCATCCGAAAAATAGTAACCTTACTGTCAGTTTTTAATGGCCCCAGACACATAGGCATTCATCTGTGTGTGAATTTGTGTGCTAAAAATAACACCCAAATTTGCACCTTGTGGAAACAGGCCCTCAGAATGTCCATCTGTATAAAGTACAGATTATACATAGACACAAGTTATGGGGGGAGGGGGGGAACGGTAGACAATAGATTTTTTTGGGGGGAGGGCTGCATTCCTGACAGTGCCCCCAATATACGGGCATGATGCCACACTGCTCCGACTGCTGGGTTCCAGCAAATCCTTCTGCAAACATCAATAAGAAGCAATGGTGACGTGATAAGGGCATCCCCCGGGCAATGCGAATCTCACTGATTTACCTATCCACAATCTAACTATTCTGTCGGGACACGTACAGCGCCCTCACAATACGATCCTCAGAGCTGCGCTATGTACATACAGCATTCCTCAATACAGGGCCTGAGCCGATACAACAAAATCAAAGCACCTGCTTAACATGACTAAACAGGTCGGAGCAACGGCACAGGCTGCGGGTGTCACTCTGCGGGTGCATTGTCTGCACAGAGAGAGGGAGCAAGGAGAAGAGAGAGGGGGTGAGGGGAAGACAGAGAGAGAGGTAAGAGAGGAGGAAGGTATAGAAAGAAAGAGAATACAAAGAGGGGAGGAAAGGGGGGAGGGACTAAAAAAGAGGGCAGAAAAGAGTGTAAATAGTGAAAAGTGAGTAATAGGAGACAGTAGAGGCCAGAAACAAGGTACAAAGATGTGCCTTGGTCATGCCAATAAAGCTATTTTTGATTTGAAAGAGAGAGGGAGGGACTAAGAAAGTGAGATCAACATGTCTATACTGTATAGTACTAATCCTACTTAGAACTTGCAGGTTTTGCTTGCTTTTTTCATTTTACTGTAAGGGTTAGTAAACCAGGGCTGTAAGTCACAGTCTCTCCAAGTCCAGTGAAGTCTGGCTGCAGCGCAGTTCTCTGTGTTTAATGATGAGGTCGTAAAGCTTATGTGCAGATGTGACAACAGGGGATAGCTATTTTCAATAAGATATCAGTGCTCTGTATGGGAGCTGAATTAGCATAAAATCCAATCCAATTCACTTCTTCCTAGGTGATATTTTTACATTATAAATAAAATACTTTTTAAGCCACCAGCCAACAAGAAAATACTTTTTGGTACTTTTTCAATTGCAGAGTGCTAAAGTTATTTTAAACAGAAGATGAAAAAATAGGAGAAAACTCAGGAGAACAAGTGCGTTGGATTGGGCCAAGGAGTAGCAGCAGCAGAGGCAGAAGGAGTAACACAGTTCAACCTTCCAACCTAGATTTTTAAATCTAAAAAAGAAAGCACCTGTATGGGATTCTAAAAGAAATCCTATTTAGTATTAATTATATAGAGGCAATAGTTTATCTAATCAATTTACTTCAGGTTAATTGGGTAATTTAGAAGGGAATTTCATTTGGCTGCAAATGAACTCAATATTCAGCACCTTAAGGTGGCTATACAGACAAAGATTTTGTTGTACGATTGACCATTAGATTCAATCATTTCATCAAATCAAGAGAGAATCGAGAGTGAGAGAAAGAAAGAGGACAGCAAAGTGAATGGTAGGGAATAACAGGAGAGAGAGAGAGAGAGAGAGAGAGAGAGGAGTGAAGGGAGTAGGGAAAAGAGAGAAAGAAGGATGGGAGAAACTGAAGTAGAGGAGAGAGGAGGACGAGAGAGAGAATGGGAAGGAGATTGGAGGGGGGGGGGGGGGGTGTTTAGAAAAGAAATAAGGAGAGGTGCAGAGAGTGCAAGAGAGATGGAAAGGATAAGAAAGAAAGAGGGTGGCTGGAGCATAGAGGTCTGGATGCTGTAAACATTTCTCAGAAGTTTCACTTCTCGTTTTTCCTAATGTGCTAAAATTAAGTTGACTCGAGCTTACTAAAAACTGACATGACACTTCACACAAATGCTTTAGTTCTTTTTCACTTTTTTTGTCATCAGAGAAGATATTGAGGAAGAAACCTGCACCCCCGCTGTGCATGTGAGCTATACACCTGGCAACCAGCGCCCGCCCACCGGGGCAAGGACTGAGCCCCGCATTCTACAGAGAAAACCTCAATGCAGGTGAAATGGTGCAGTACAGAATGTTGTGGCATGCAAACCACTTTGGAAGCTTTTGCAATTAGTACAATTTCGCAAAATGGTTGGTTTTACTGCTAGTAGAGTTCCCGCTTGCTTGCTGATTTGAGTGCAGATGGTAAGGATTGAATGTCTGAACTCACTGTTTTAAGTAAGGTAAAACCTGCCTCAGTGAGATAAGAAGGATCGTATTTTTAATTGGCCAATGACTGGCCAATTTTAGCACCTCAATGTACTATGAGGGCTAACAGATATCGAAAACTATGATCAGATTGAGAAGGAAAGCTCTCGTACTACTTGGAGGTGGTAAAATTGGCCAGAGATTGGCCAATAATAATTTGATGTTTGTATGCACTTTAAGGCCTCTTTTCCACGAGCAGTTGGACTGTGTGCTCAGCAAGCAGTTACCAGGCAGCAGTGAGCAGTCACCAGGCAGCAGGAAGCAGTTACCAGGCAGCAGCAAGCAGTTACCAGGCAGCAGCAAGCAGTTACCAGGCAGCAGTGAGCAGTCACCAGGCAGCAGGAAGCAGTTACCAGGCAGCAGGAAGCAGTTACCAGGCAGCAGGAAGCAGTTACCAGGCAGCAGCAAGCAGTTACTAGGCAGCAGCGAGCAGTTACCAGGCAGCAGCAAGCTGTTACCAGGCAGCAGCAAGCTGTTACCAGGCAGCAGTAAGCAGTTAGGCAGTGAAATGCCTATCAAACTCTCACAACTGCTAACAACTGCCCATGGAAAAGAGGCCTAAGACATAAAAAATAAGGCCACCTCCATATCCTATATACTGTAGGTAAACATCCTTGTCTATGTGTGCCACTTGTGGCGAGGTAACCTGACAACGGGCTAATGAGACTATCTCCATCACACCGATCCCCTCACTGGCACATCTTACCTAGGGATGAATAATAAGATGCAAATAATTTTGAGTTGGCTCTGAAAATGGACCAATCCAAGGCAGTAGCTGCCATTCCGACTGGCCCAGTTTGAAGCCGCATACATTTATACACACTTAGCATGTACTCAGAAATAGTCACTGACTGACGGGCAGCACGGTGGATGGACAGAGTGAGGATTCTGCCCTGGAATCAGGATGCTGGAGCACGTGGGTCAGAGAATGGCAGCTTCCACCAGAAGAGGGGGGGGGGGGGGGGAAGTGAGAGCGATAGCTGTGTGAGTGCACCAGGTGCTCCTCTGGTGTCAGCACTGCGGCAGTGTGAGGGTTACACAGCGATAGCGGGCGCACACATGTGATGCATTATTGGAGAGTATTAGGCAGCAATGGGGTCCTCCCAGATGGGCGATTGCTGGAATTCCGGGCCGTACCTGGCCCTGTGTGTCTCCGGATCACCAGAGCTCAGCTCTTCCACATGTACATCGTGCAAGAGCAGCGCTACTGATCCCTGCACACACCTCACCCATCCATCACATCACCTGCATGAGAAGCCTCTGATGGAAGCTGTGTGCAGAACCAGGACAAGGTCCTCCAGCACCCAAGGCTGAGACACCAAAGTGCGCCCCTCCATCCCTCCCACCCCAGCCGTCACACACTGATTGCTATTAGATTATGAGGTACCCCAGGGCTCCCAACACCTTAATCTCTAGTTATCTGCCTTGCAGTCACTGCCATGTGTCTCATTTTCTTATTTCTCTCTGCTTCAAACACAATAGGGGAATGATAGCTGATTGAGTTGTGCGCCCCCTCCTACACTACGCCCTGAGGCTGGAGCCTCTCTCGTCTCTGCCTCGGCCCAGCCCTGGCTGTGTGTGAGAAGCCTCTGATGGAAGCTGTCTGCAAGAAGCCCCTGATGGAAGCTGTCTGCAAGAAGCCCCTGATGGAAGCTGCTCTTAAAGAGGAACTCCAGTAAAAATAATGTAGTAAAATAAGTGCTTCATTTTTACCACAATTATGTATAAATGATTTAGTCGGTGTTTGCTCATTGTAAAATCTTTCCTCTCCCCGAGTTACATTCTGACATTTATTACATGGTGACATTGTTACTGTGGGCAGGTTATGTAGCTGCTCCTAGCTGTTTTGGCTGTTAGAGACAGCTGTAAACAGCTAATTCCTGTCTATGAACATTGTTACATTGTGGCAGTTTGCCCAGAGTACCGTGGTACTCAGAGCTTCTTGTGGGAGGGGTTTCAGCACAAAATCAGTCATACAGCGCCCCCTGATGGTCTGTTTGTGAAAAGCATTATATTTCTCATGTAAAAGGGGGTATCAGCTACTGATGGGGATAAAGTTCAATTCTAGGTTGGAGTTTCTCTTTAAGGTGGCCATACAACAGGTGACTTGGCGGTCGATCAACCATCCAATTCGATTATTATAATCAAATTGGATGAAAATCTGTGCCGCCAAGTGCGACTGACAAAAATAGTGGGACGAAAATTGTTTGCATTGCCGACCATGCAAGCTCAAGATGTACGGTCGACTTGCTTGATCGGGTGCGTGGCGGGAACGGCGTGCAATTTTGCGGCGAATGTGACAAAACCCCCGGCGCTGTACCCCCTACTGAAAAATGTCCCCCAATGCCCAGTGTAAAGTATACATTACCTAGCAGCTAAAGCTGGATGTGATCACAGCAAATCAGAGCTTTGCAAAGCTATCAACTGATGAAAACCAATCACATGCTTCTCCATGAGTTCTCCTAGACCATCACATGCTTCTCCATGAGTTCTCCTACACACTACCATCACTACTGAATGTGGAGGGCAAATGACCAGTGATGGTCAATGGGATGCAAGTAATTCCAAGTTGATGCAACTGTTTATGCTAGTTTTATACATCCTGAAATTGGACCAATGAAACATAGTGGCTATTGATTGGGCTGTTTTGGATCTGCATAGAGGAGTTTAGTTATTTATCAGCTATTCCCTACCAAAGGAGCTTCAACACTGACAAAATGAGCTTGAAATCTCCACTGACTTCTGGTAAAAGTGGACCTGAACTCAGAATTTCCTCTCTGCTCTAAAAGATAAGCAACAGCATAATAACATTTGAAGAAAAACAATTCTTTGTTAACAACACACAGACACAGAACATTTATATCACGCTTTTCACCTGGCGGACTCAAAGCGTTGTTACAGCTGATACAAATCCTGCAATAAATCTGCAGTGTGTCTACTTTCTGCTTTCATGGAAGCAGACATATTGTTAACATCCTGTGCTTTCCAATTACCTCTCTGCCGTGGCAGGAAGATGACACAGCTGAGCGATCAAAATTACAACTGCCGATAAGTCACAGGTGAGGGGGAATTAGGCAAAACTCTCTAAATACATACAGGGTGCATTTCTATAGGTTGTCCTTCTGTCCTGCGCACAAGTTCAGGTCCACTTTAATTAATGGATCAGTAGCTACCGACCTTGACTGGCTCAGTTTTCAGTCAGTGGAATGGAATGGCCTCTCTAATGGGGGAATGATAGGCTGGGGATAGATGAGGAGGGGGTCGCAGGTTCATTGTTGTACCAGCGGAGGCTGCACAATGCAGACCAGATGTGGAGAGTTCATAATGAGGTTTAATGTGTCTCCTTTGAGCTACCCTGCCATCATAGGGAAGGGGGAATACCAGAAGCCACGCGCTCCCTGCAATGCAATAAAGCTGTCAGGAGTCTGTGTGTGGAGGGAGAGAGTGGGGCACCAAAGTCTACCCAGTCATGCTTCTACATGCAGTGCTCCTGTGACTGTGCATCCAGGAGAAAACAGTCTCCAGGGAGGCAGCTACTGCTCTGAACAGTGATCCACCAACAACAGACCAATCATTTCCTCCATCAGCTACTGCTCTGACAGCTCCAGCCAATCACAGGTGGAGCAAGAGCAGTCTAATACACATGTTGGCGCTAGTCTACTTTAGGGGACACAGCAAGAAATCTCACAGGGAGATTCAGCTAAAGTGATTGGGTGGAGAGCACCCTCTCCAATAGGTTGTAGTAAACTACGCCCACACTATTTGGCCAATCACATTGCTTCCTGCTGTAAGAAGATACTGTGATTGAAGAACTGTTCCCTGTTGAGTTCCCTAAAGTAGACTAGCGCCTACATGTCTACTCCCTCATGGTGGTCACAAAGATAGAGAATTCATCATCTTCTTATCGATTCAATTGTTTTATCAACCTGATCGTAAACAAAATGTTTTAATAACAATCATATCATTTAACTAAGTCTATTTTCACTTCAAGTAAGTTGTATGAGTTTCAAGGGAAAGAAAAAACTGAAATTGTCACAACCCTATTTGATTACGAGGAGATTAAACATGAGAAGGTAAAACTCTCTGTAGAGCCTAAAGGTAGCCGTACATCTAGCGATTTTGCATTAAGCGACTAAGCGATCAACTTTATTGGGTGATCAATTACAGCATGGTTGATTGAAAATCGATCGGCTAGTGGCCCAGACACTGCAAGCGAGATCCTATGCAATTCACCTTCAATAATTGATCTGAATGATGTTGCTCCATGCCCTGAATACAAAGATCGATTCTTTGTCAATCGACATGATGGGGACACTAGCCGATTCTCACATGCTTCACCCCTCCTCTGGAATCCCCTTCCACAACATATGTGTCACACTCCAATCATTAAAATTCTTTAACGCTCCCTCAAAACTCACTTTTTCCTACAAGCATATACTAACGTAAGAGGAACCGTTGCGAAAATCTTAAAAATTTAAAATACATACAAATAAGAAGTACATTTCTCCCAGAGTAAAATGAGCCATACATTACTTCTCTCCTACTGTATGTTGCTGTCACTTACAGTAGGTGGTAGAAATCTGACATTACCAACAGGTTTTGGGCTAGTCCATCTCTCCTTAGGGGATTCTCAGCATGGCCTTTATTCTTTATAAAGACATTCCCTGAAAAAGATTTATACAAACATGCTGGCCAGCCTCCCTGCTTGCTGCACACTATTTTGGCAGTTGGACGGAGCAACTGCCATTCACTAAGTACTTTTAAAAATAAAGAAAACCCTGAGAACGCCCCTATGAGAAGATGGGCTAGTCCAAAATCTGTCGGGAATGACAAGATTTCTACTTCTTATTGTAAGTGACAGCAACATAGGAGAAAAGTAATGTATGGCTCATTTTACTCTGGGAGAAATGTACTTTTTATTTGTATATGTTTAAAATGTTAAGATTTTTGCGACAGTTCCTCTTTAGGCCATTCCCCCCTTCAACCTCAGGCCAAGTTGTACTCCTTACTAGGTATGCTAAAACACACAGCCCAATATGCATGATGCACAGTATACTACCCCACCTTGTGCCCCTACCCCCTTAGATTCCTTTAGATTGTAAGCTCACAAGGGCAGGGCTCTTGGAATGTATTAATTTTGTGTCTTGCACTTTGTTATACATTTTCGTCACCATGTTACACTTGTCACTGTAATTGCCAAGTCTGTATTTTGTACCAGTGTCTATATCTGATGTACACCCCTGCCTGTATTATTATGTTCCCCATGTTTGTTCCATAGTTTGTGCGGTGCCATGGAATGAGTTGGCGCTCCAGGATGAGTAAATCTGGCCATATGAGTTTGCAGCGGGGGAGCAGGGAACAGGCGGGAGGAAGAAGTGAGGTCTGGAGATGGATTAGGAGCTGTCAGTCTGCCAGGCAGCCACAGCTGGACACAAAGCAGGAGGAGGCCAGGCCTGACCACTGCTGCACAGGTGAGTTATGGACCACAGCAGCAGAGGATGATGGGGGATCAGCAGGGAAAACTTTATAGCTCAAAGATAAATTTAGAAAAAGCAAGACAGATAAAAGGATTCTCTGAAGCAGGAAACATCCATCACATTCGCTGCTTACTATACTACATTACCGCGCAGAGCACTGCTTCACTACATCACTGTGCAGAGAACTGCTACACCACATCACTGTGCAGAGAACTGCCGTATCACATCACTGTGCAGAGCACTGCTACACTACATCACTGTGTAGAGCACTGCTATACTATATCACTGTGCAGAGCACTGCTATATCACATCACTGTGCAGAGCACTGCTACCCTATATCACTGTGTAGAGCACTGCTATACTATATCACTGTGCAGAGCACTGATATTCCACATCATTGTGCAGAGCACTGCTATGCTACATCACTGTACAGAGCACTGCTATACTACAACACTGTGCAGAGTACTGCTACCGTATATCACTGTGTAGAGCACTGCTAAACTACATCACTTTGCAGAGCACTGCTATACTACATCACTGTGCAGAGCACTGCTATACTACATCACTGTGCAGAGCACTGCTATACTACATCACTGTGCAGAGCACTGCTACACTACATCACTGTGCAGAGCACTGCTAAACTACATCACTTTGCAGAGCACTGCTATACTACATCACTGTGCAGAGCACTGCTATACTACATCACTGTGCAGAGCACTGCTACACTACATAACTGTGCAGAGCATTGCTATACTACAGCACTGTGCCGAGCATTGCTATACTACATCACTGTGCAGAGTACTGCTATACTACATTACTGTGCAGAGCACTGCTATATCACATCACTGTGCAGAGCACTGCTATATCACATCACTGTGCAGAGCACTGCTAAACTACATCACTGTGCAGAGCACTGCTACACTACATCACTCTGCAGAGCACTGCTACACTACATCACTCTGCAGAGCACAGCTACACTACATCACTGTGCAGAGCACTGCTACACTGCATCACTCTGCAGAGCACAGCTACACTACATCACTGTGCAGAGCACTGCTATATCACATCACTGTGCAGAGCACTGCTACACTACATTACTGTGTAGAGCACTGCTATACTACATCATTGTGCAGAGCACTGCTACACTACATCACTGTGCAGAGCACTGCTATACTACATCACTGTGCAGAGCACTGCTACACTACATCATTGTGCAGAGCACTGCTACACTACATCACTGTGCAGAGCACTGCTATATCACATCACTGTGCAGAGCACTGCTACACTACATTACTGTGTAGAGCACTGCTACACTACATCACATGCACTCCTAAACTACATCACTGTACAAAGCACTGCTATACTACATAATTGTGCAGAGCACTGCTAAACTATATCACTGTGCAGGGCACTGCTATACCACATCACTGTGCAGAACGATGCTATACTACATCAGTGTGCAGAGCACTGCTATATCACATCACTATGCAGAGCACTGCTACACTACATCACTGTACAGAGCACTGCTACACTACATCACTATGCAGAGCACTGCTACACTACATCACTATGCAGAGCACTGCTATACTACATCACTGTGCAGAGCACTGCTATACTACATCACTGTGCAGAGCACTAGCTGTAAATTACGGTAACAAGGAAGCTGTGATTTCTGACATGTGAGGAACAGTCAGCCTCTGGTCAGTATTACCTACACTAGAAATTCCAGTTATCAGACATTGCGAATAACAGATCTCAGAAGCATTGTACACTGTAACAACGTTCTCTATTCTGTCATAGATGGAAAGTCACAAGTGCTGCTAGAATGTATGTATAACGTGTCCACAGAGCATATAAAACAACAGAGAAAGCTGGCCATATATTACCCAATCCCAGAGCAATTCAATCACAAGAGGTCATTCTAAAACTGTAATCGGAAATGCATCCAAAGCTTCTGCATAGATCTGTAGAGCTCAATGCCAGAAAAAAAACACAGACTGATCTACACCATCCATCCTGTCCAATCGATTCTGCGTTTGAGATCGTTTAAAGGTTACTGATCAAATCCCAGCGTGGCAAAGGGTTTATGGCAGATTTTGAGCAATCTCATCTGCCCAAAATCAATGGTGACAATTGATCAGTAGGTGGCACGGATCAACCTCTTTAAAGAGAAAATAAAGGTGGCCACACACCACACAATCCTGATTGCACGGATTTGCCAAATCTATGTAGTATAAAGGCCAACAAATTGAAAATAGTTTGAGAATATTGTTTTGATAAGATCTTGTACTAAATCAAAATGGTAAGATTAAACAACCAAGGATTGTATGGTGTATGGCCAGCCTAAAGTTGCTCAATAACAATTAACAATTAAACAAATGATCAACTGTCTGATCTGATTGTTGAAATTGATCGGAAACGACTGTCTGGGTCCACCAACAGAGGGGGAAATGATAAGCAATCTGATCAAACTAAAAAAAATCATTCTGAAATTCTGATCAACAGAACAATCGTTCATCGGCGTATGGCACCATTAACAGTACCCAATCAGATTGATCATACAGTGGAATGCTTGGGAGATTTTACTGTTAAGGGCACCTTAAAGCCTGGCCAATTTTACCACCTCAGTGTAATATGAGGGTCAACAGATTCTGAACTATGAACAGATTGTGTAGGTAAACTCTCTTGGAGGTGGTAAAATCGTTCAATGATTGGCCGATGAAAATTGAAGGTGCGTGCCAGGCTTAAAGGTGGCCACACACGATACAATTTTTTATGTCTTCGAGAAGAAAAATCTAAGCAAAGTATCACACGTGTTACATTTTTCCTCAATTATGAAAAAAAAATTGATCGAAAACTCTAGAAAAAAATACTTTGGATCTATCAATCAGGAAACTGCCAATCTATCCTACGCCATTCAATCTTCTGAAAAAATATCTGCCACCAGATGTCTTCCCGAACAAAACGGGAAATTTGATCAGCTTTCTCACTTGAATAAAGAAAAGCTACGTTTCTACGTTTCTCATCACTTTAATTGAATTCTATTGTATCATGTGTGGCCACCTTAGTGTAAAACTGAAGTGAACTAAAAAAAAATAGATATTCACCTATGGAGAGGGAAGGTTCTGCATCCCATAAAGCTTCCCTAGTCCTCTGATCATGCCCTGGTACCACTGCTGGGCCCCGGTAAAGTTTCTCGACCACCTCCATCCCTCCTCGGCAGCCTTCAGAAGTCCCTCGGTACTTCCGAGGATGAGCGGATCCGTACTGCGCTCACGTATGCGCTGTACGGATGTGCCAGTCTTTGGAAGCACGTGTTGACAGGAGTACCTCGGGAGGTTGCCCAAGGAGGGATGAGGGTGAGGAATGGGGGACACCGGAGGACTGAGGACACGGTGAGAGGACCAGGAATCCTCTATCATCCTCTCCACAGGTGAGTGTCTAACTATTTTTGTAGGTCTCTCCACATTTGCATTAAAGGACCACTATAGCGAAAACTGTAAACATTAAAATACTTGTATACACATAACAAATAAGAAGTACATTTCTTCCAGAGTACAATGAGCCATACATTACTTTTCTCTTATGTTTCTGTGACTTACAGTAGGTAGTAGAAATCAGACAGAACTGACAGGTTTTGGACTAGCCCACCTCCTCATCGGGGATTCTCAGGGTTTTGGTTTAGTTTCAAAAGCACTTAGTGAGTGGCAGTTGGTTTGTCCAACTGCAAAAAAAAAAGTGTGCAGCGAGCAGGGAGACTGGCCAGCATCACTGTATAAATCCTTTGCAATGAATGTCCTTATAAAGAATAAAAGCCTTGCTTAGAATCCCCCATAAAGAGATGGACTAGTTCAAAACCTGTTGGTTCTGTCAGATATTTGTATATGTTTACATGTATTTAAAATTTTACGATTTCCGCAATAGTGGTCCTTAAAGGTGGGCAGGAAGGGAAGTCAGTAAAAAAAATAAGCAGCATAAAAAAGCAATAAAGGATCAGAACAAAAAGTTGAGAAAAGCCATTGTTACTTACAGCAAGTGGCTGTCCTTCCACTCTTCCGTACTGCGTTCCCCAATGACGCCCGTCAGGACTTCAGAGCTGGATGGCATACCAATTCTCAAGCCGTCCCAAGCCACGAAGAGCCAAAGTCACTGTCGAAAAAACCAGACTCCGTTAATTAAGTCTGCAGCCGACCAAGCTTGCCATCGCCCGTAGCATCCCGACCCGCAGAGCTGACAATCTGAGGGGTGACAGAGAGAAGGGTTGGTGGGAGAGAGAGAGAGTCAATCTCCAGACACGGCTTCTGTTGGGCCTACAAGGCAGCCCCGGGCTCCCGAGCCCCACCGGCGGCTCTCCAGAGTCACACGGCCAGCCCGACCATCATCCAACACAGCAGATCTGCTGAGCAACACTGGGGCATTGTGGTTCCTCTCACACTTGACAGTAAGTTATGAGCCCTTTGTGAGTTGAAGGGAAGGGAAAGACATCGGAATTTGGCAGGAAAACATAATACAGAATTCTCCTGTCTGTGAGACCTGCAGTTTTTTTCCCCCCCTTTGGTGAAAACAATCGGGCATTGTTGAAAATAAGAAAAGCGAGTTTGACAGATGAAATATAGGGAGGCCCCTTTTAGGAAAACAGTAAACAAAAGCACCATTGAGGCCAATCTTTTCTGTCATTTTCTAAGGATACTTTTCTCCCTCTTTCCCCCCTTTTTTTCCCCAGAGTGCCGGAGACTTTCACAGACTTGACAAATTCTATGGGGGGGGGGGGGGGGGGGCAGGGGGGGTTATAGTAACCCTGCGGATGCCGGGCGGCTCTTACCCCCAGGCCCGCGAGGGGTTAATGATGGGTAGGTTAATGAAACGGGGGCAGATCTGCAGTTTTCTTACAGAAACGGGATACAATAAGTAGATGTCCTGAAAAGGGGACTGTGAAAGGCAGGCGGAGAGAAAGGCCATTGTCTGCTATAAAGAGCCAATTCTGCCTCAGACAGGAAGGCTCGGACACTGGAGACCTCTCAATATGAAAGGAAGGAAACTATTCTGGACCATTGTGGGGGTCCCCTCTGTCAGTTCCCCCCCCCCCCTCTGACACCCCCCTCCCTGCCTGTGAGGTCATTGCTGGCGAGAGCAGCTTAGCCAAACTTCTGCTGCTGTGACAGCGGCTCGGACATCTGGCCGGGGACAAACACTAGAGCATTTTCTGCAGCAGGACCATCTCCATTCTCAGCCGCAGATAATGTCCGGAGCCAGCGGAGCCTCTGAAAGGGAGTTCTGTGCCCGTCTGGGGCGCCCCAATTGTCATCACTATAGACAAGCCGTTATTCCAGCGCCAATGAGACCCACAGCCACAATGGAGAAAAGAAAACCCCATTCTCACCATTTATTCTGGTTTAATGTCTTAACTTAGGACAGACCTGTGTTTGTTACTCCATGTAGCCAATGCTTTCACCACTATTTCACTAACACTGCAAGAATAGTATATATATTGTATATTATCATCCAATTGCATAGTAGAACAACAGGTAATGTTCTGTATATATGGACAGTGCATAGCAACTCTCTAACTCTGTATGCCAGGGGTAATTCTCAATACCTGCTCCAATACTGTATTACTGTATGTATGGAGGCTGCACAGTAACACTACTCTGGTTCTGTATGCTGGGTGTAATTCTCAGTATCTGCTCGTATTCTGTATGTATGGAGGCTGCACAGTAACACTTCTCTTGTCCTGTATGCTGGGTGTAATTCTCAGTATCTGCTCTTATTCTGTATGTATGGAGGCTGCACAGTAGCACTTCTCTGGTCCTGTATGCAAGGTGTAATTCTCAGTATCTGCTCTTATTCTGTATGTATAGAGGCTGCACAGTAACACTTCTCTTGTCCTGTATGCTGGGTGCAATTCTCAGTATCTGCTCTTATTCTGCATGTATGGAGGCTGCACAGTAGCACTTCTCTTGTCCTGTATGCTGGCTATAATTCTCAGTATCTCCTCTTTATTATTCATGTATGGAGGCTGCACAGTAGCACTTCTCCTGCCCTGAACTCTGTGTGCAGTACTGCGCAGGGCCCCTCCATAGAAGACACATAAATCTTTATAGAGCCAGTTTTATATGATAACAATTGCTCTGGCGTGTTGTGAATAGCGCTGCGGGCTGGGCGGCCTCTGCTGGGAGTCACCTCTGAGCTGCAGTGAGGTCACACTCAGGAGCGCTATTTGTGCTGCTCTGCTCTCCAGGGGTGGCTCAGGCCTTCCACGTCAGCCTGGTGGAGTGTCTATGCGTTTGCCAGATGCCAATTGTTCTGGCTTAGGAGCGAGACTCGGCCCAACAGAAGACGTAACTGCATCTGTTCCTCCGCCAGCCGAGTAATTGTTAGCGTTCGGAGAGGCAGGAAAAGGAGCGCAAGGCAATAAAGTCCCACTTAGGATCGGATAACACGGGACTCGCACATCATTTGGAAAACATGAATAGAAGCCCGGCCTGTGCTACGCCCAGATCCAGTAACAACCATCATTGTGTCAGTGCCGCCCGAAGACCACACCTTGCCCGGCACGGCTACACCGAGGAACTAGCCAGGAAGTGGGTAGTTTATACAATGCCAGAATCCCCCAGCATCCCCAGGCAATCATCATGGGTTCCCCCAAATGGCCCAACAAACATTCCCTCCAATTAATCATTGTAATTATCAACACTATGGATATATATAGCTCTAGCATCTTCCATGGCGTTGTACAACAGAATACAAAGTATGACAATACAATATAAACAATACAATTGAAAATATCAGTCAATGGTGGAATACAGCTGGTGCAATGAACAAGTCAATTACAGATTTTTACATAGGGGTGGATGATATTTATGCACATTACACAGACAAGGGGGAAAGAGAGCCCTGCTAAAAGGGCCTTATATTCTAAAAGGTTAAGCAATAGGAAAATAGGTGCAGGTAAGATGTGTAAGAGATGGTAAAGTGGTAGTCAATGGCCAAAGAGAGAGTATTGGTTGCCTGAAGATGTGAGATTTTTAGATTTTGCCTAAAAGGGGTAAGGTTGGGGTGAGTGGCGGATGTGCTGAGGGAAGGTATTCCAGAGGAGGGGAGAGGATCGACAGAAGTCTTGTAGGCTGGAGTGAGTAGAGGTGACCAGAGAGGAATACATGAGAATATTGTTAGTAGAGCGGAAATTGCATGTAGGATGTTATCTGGAAAATACTTTAAATACGAATGTAATTTTCCACTCACAATGTCCCACTTCCGATACAGATAATCTTGGTGCCCAGTCATTTAAGTGCAGCACCATGGGTTGTAATATCAGTATTGCCTATTCCAGTGGAGAACTATCTTGTTTAAAGGACACCTGAACTGAGAAGGGTATGAAGGCTGTCGTATTTATTTCCATCAGATCAGGTGTTAGTGTTGGGGCAGTTTAGGAGATCAGGTGTTACTGTTAGGAGCAGTTTAGGAAATCGAGTGTTAGTGTTGGGGCAGATAAGAGATCAGATGTTACTATTAGGGGCAGTTAGGAGATTGGGTGTTCGTGTTAGGGGCAGTTTAGGAGATCGGGTGTTTGTGTTAGGGGCAGTTTAGGAGATCAGGTGTTATTGTTATGGGGAGTTTAGGAGATCAGGTGTTATTGTTAGGGGCAGTTTAGGAGATCAGGTGTTAGTGTTATGGGCAGTTTAGGAGATCAGGTGTTATTGTTATGGGCAGTTTAGGAGATCAGGTGTTATTGTTATGGGCAGTTTAGGAGATCAGGTGTTAGTGTTATGGGCAGTTTAGGAGATCAGGTGTTATTGTTATGGGCAGTTTAGGAGATCAGGTGTTATTGTTAGGGGCAGTTTAGGAGATCAGGTGTTATTGTTAGGGGCAGTTTAGGAGATCAGGTGTTATTGTTAGGGACAGTTTAGGAGATCAGGTGTTATTGTTAGGGGCAGTTTAGGAGAGTGGGTGTTAGTGTTAGGGGTGGATTCAAGTGTTATTCTTAGGGACAGTTTAGGAGATCAAGTGTTATTGTTAGGGGCAGTTTAGGAGAGTGGGTGTTAGTGTTAGGGGTGGATTCAAGTGTTATTCTTAGGGGCAGTTTAGGAGATCAAGTGTTATTGTTAGGGGAAGTATAGGAGATCAGGTGTTATTGTTAGGGGCAGTTTAGGAGATCAAGTGTTATTGTTAGGGGCAGTATAGGAGATCAGGTGTTATTGTTAGGGACAGTTTAGGAGATCAGGTGTTATTGTTAGGGGCAGTTTAGGAGAGTGGGTGTTAGTGTTAGGGGTGGTTTCAGGTGTTATTCTTAGGGGCAGTTTAGGAGATCAGGTGTTAGTGTTAGAAGTAGTTTAGGAGATCCATATTTTAGTCAAGCATTGGGCTTTTAATGCACTTACACCTGGGGGGAAAGCACATTTACTCACCATCAACTACAAGTGAAAATGATCACATGATGGCCATAAAGTAAAGACAGAAACTTAAAGAAGTACTCTAGTGTAACAGCAACTCAGGATATTGACTGAAAATGTGGAAATAAGGCCAGTTATAGCAAGTTATTGTCATTCTCTCCTTTCATCTGCTTCTGTAGGAAAGGGCAACAGACTTGGCGTTTTGTTTCCCAGAAATCTTCCACAGTCGGCTGTCAGCGGAGCTCTATAAACCCTTCTGTATAATGCATAATGTCACTTGTGGAAGATACAAAGCAGGAATGGAGTGTAATAATAGACAGAGCTATTGCTGCACGTATGTTCATTCTATAGTGATTGATGTCAATGCGTTTGGCCTTTCTTGTGTCAACACTGAAATAAAGGTTTTCCTCTTATTATACAAAGTATCGCTGTGCGGATGGCAGAAGGTCAGTGTGCGGAGCGAGCAACCCTTTCCCTATATTAAATCCTGGAAGTGCTGGGGGGTGGACATATACATTACAATATAGAGTATATATATATATATATATATATATATATATATATATATATATATATATATATATATATATATATATATATATATATATATATATATATAAATAAAAATACATAGCATGGTGGAAGGGGGGCAGAATCTCCATACTGAATCGGAAATCCACAGCAGCTTAAAAGGAAAGCTGCCATATTTATTTCCTTTTTAAGGAAAATAAACTTATGATATAATGATTTGTATGTGTAGTACAGCTAACAAATAAAACATTAGGAGCAGAGACGTAACTCTAATATTGTGTCCAGTACAGGAAGAGTTAAGAAACGCCAGGTGTTATCTATGCAAAAGAGCCACTAAGCTCCACGACTTTCAAAGTGGCAGAGAACTCTGTCTTCTGAAACTTATTATCTCAAGTATCTATCACTGTTTTTTGTTTGTTTTTCTGCAGAGAACAGGTCAAAAGTTCACTGGCCTGCTCTGTAAAATCATAGAATGCTGAGTAGTGTGTAAACTGCAAATATTAGACAGTGATGCAATGTTATATTAAAAAAAAACAAAAAAAACCAAAACGATCTAACTGAAATTAAAATATGAGAATATTTTCTTTGCTACTAATGTTCTAGTAATTATCCGTACTACGCAACCAATTTTTTATATCATAATTTTTTTCCACTTCAGTGTCTCTTTAAACAATACACCAGTTACCTGGCAGTCCTGCTGATCATTCTGGTCAGTAGGGCCTAAATCACAGACCTGAAACAAGCAGCTTGTGAGATTTATAGACATCTGATCTGCTGCATGCTTGTTCAGGGTCTATGGTGAAACTTATTAGAAGATCAGCGGGACAGCCAGGTAATGTGCATTATTTAGAAGGAAATAAACATGTCAGCTTGCAAATCCCTTTTATCTTATTTTGGTAATTGAAACTGTAACTGTGGTGTGCACACAAAGGGCTTGATTCACAAAGCTGTGCAAACTGTTTAGCACGGGTGTGCTAAACAGTTAGCACGTGAAGTGCCGTTCGCGGGCTTTTGCGCGCGCAAAGTGCCGTGATTTGCGCGATCACGGAGTTGCGGCAAATTGCGCGCGCAAAAGTCTGCGATCGCGCAAATCGCGGCACTTTGCGCGCGCAAAAGTCCGCGAACGGCACTTCACGTGCTAACTGTTTAGCACACCCGTGCTAAACAGTTTGCACGGCTTTGTGAATCAAGCCCACAGGATCTAGTTAGACGCTATAGCTGTAAAATATTGGGGGATCTGAATCTATCGCCACCTCCATAGTATTTATAAAGGTGCCCATATGCTTATCGATTTTCCTGTTCGATTCCCTGCAGATTCAATTGACCAAATAGATTACCCCAAAATATCCGATCAATTAACTTTCGGTCGATTTTGACAAAAAATCCATTAAACGTACCAATCGGACAGGATGGAAGATCTGGGTCAAGCAGCGGTAGATTGACGGCCCATGGCGTTGCACTGCAATCTCAGCCAGGGCACGATCTGCACAGAGTTTGTATGTTCTCCCAATGGCCTCAATTCACTAAGATCATGCTGGAGATAATAAGGCAAGATAAAACTTACCTCCACACAGTAAGAGAGTTATCTTATCTCTTCATTCCTTAAGTTACCTCTTCTGTAGTTAATTTACCTCCTCTGTAGTTAAGTTACCTCCTTTATAGTTAAGTTACCTCCTCTGTAGTTAAGTTACCTCCTCTGTAGTTAAGTTACCTCCTCTGTAGTTATTTTCACACGCAGTTAATGAACAGCCTGTCTTTAACTCTGGAGTTATTTTAAGGATTAAAAAGTTAACTTAAAGACAGAAGAGGTAACTTTAGGTTTGCCTGAGGTAAAATGTTTCCTGAATACTACATGCCTTATCACCATGGTAACAACTTTAGAAGAGTTATTAAAGACAGGAGATAAGCTTAGTGAATTGAGGCCAATGTCTGCGTGGGTTTCCTCTAGGCCCTCCAAATTTTCTCCAACATCCCAAAAACATATAGACAAGTAAGCTGGATTCCCCCGAAATTGTCCCTAGACTATGATGCATACACTACACTACACGATACACACATGGTAGGGGTTATATTGTGAGCCCCTCTGAGGGACCGTTGAATGGAATCTGAAGTGAAAATAAAGTTATGATATGATTTGTATGTGTCGTACAGCTAGAAAATAGAACATTAGCAACAGAGACATGAGTCTAATATTGTTTCCAGTACAGGAACAGTTAAGAAACTCCAGTTGTTATCTATGCAAAAGAGCTTCACTGAACTCTCCGGCTTTCAAAGTCGCAGAGAGCTCTGTCTTCTGAAGCTTATTATTTCAAGTGTCTGTCACTGTATTTTGTGTTTTCTGCGGAGGAAAGTTCAAAAGATAATTAGCCTGCTCTGTGAAATCATTTAGAATGCTGAGTGTAATGTGTAAACTGCAAATATTAGAGAATGATGCAATGTTATATAAAAAAACAACTATATAGCTGAAAATAAAAATGTGCAACTATTTTCTTTGATACTAATCTTCTAGTAATTATCCACACTACACAACCAGTTCATTATATAATTTTTTTTTGCTTCAGTGTCACTTTAAATGACAATACTATATACACTACAGTTGGATTGGATTGCTGTTCAATGATTATTACAGATTTTACAATTTCACAAACGGCTTTGCAAATCTTGGGTGTTTATTTTCCTGTAGGTTTAGGTGTTGTACTGGAGTCCCCCCTTATCGGAAGAGGCACGGCAATGAGCAGATCTGATTGTAATAATTTCCAGACGTGGGAATGGCTGCTGCAGCATGCGAGCGGGTGAGGTGAAGCGATGAAGAGTGGGAGGAGCCTGCAGAGTGACAACACACGACGTTCAGCGTTCGCTTTCTCTTCTATTTTTACCGGCTGCTGTCACCGATCTATATTTATCCCGCGCTGGGCAGCTCCTTCCTGACACAAATTCTTCCAAAGTGAAAGAATCAGAAAACATCCGCCCCGTACTCCATGTTTTCACTGAGCTTGTAAAGTGGTGAGTAACATTCGTTACTCATCAGAAATTCACAGCCCAGAAGTGATGATCAGTGCATCCGCGGGGCACCAGGGCCCATGGGGTATGAGGCCTGGATAAATCACCCAATATAAACAGAAAAACAAAAATCAAGCAGCTTCGCCTCAGATCTCACTATAAAGCACAATTCTCAATGGTAGTGTTGTAGTAATAGGGGATTAAGAGGCTGCGATTGCACCAGGGCCCCTGGATCAGAAAGGTGCTTTGTATCGTTATGTAAAGAGTGCTTGAGGGGGGCCCAATGTATAGCGCCACTGCTTAATAGTAAACTAAGTAAGGCTGCATATTCTTTACTGTAAGGGCAATCAGATGTTTGCACCCTATGTTCTAGATCAGTGTTTCTCAACATTATTACAGCACGTGCCCCTTTACAAGAGACAGGGTTTAATAAGTACTCCATATTGGGAACAATAACATCTCAAGAACCTCATGATGATAAATGGGGGAACCTTTTGTTTTGTGCTACTTCTGTATTGAAGAATATCCAATCTGCCTTTACTGTAAAGAACCTTGAACTGGATTCTTTACTGTAAAGGAAGAAAAGTTCTAAAAAATTATAAGATAACTAAACCATTAATCATTTCTTTATTTAGGCCTCGGGAAAAGCTGATAGATGGCAGACACCATCTGAATTTATGTCGCTAGAGATTTCTTCCAGTGATTTGTTTAGGAGAGCCTCTATCAGTCTCAATTTTCCATTCTCTAAAGCAAGGATCCCCAATTCTTTTCGGTCAAGGGCCGGGTCAACATACTTCAGACTGCTAGGGGGGGCCAGAATATACATAAAATGATGTAGAAAAACATTACATCGTACCTAGGTATTGTAGACAGCTCCTATCAACATGTGCAGCCCTAATGTCTTCCATTTAACCAGACAATTTTAACATGTGCAGATAGTATACCCCCAACTCAGCAAGTGCAGTGATTATGTCACCTACACAGCAAGTGCAGATATTGTGACCCTAACATAGCAAGTCATATGTGAGCCATAATGTCACCAAATGGCCTGCAGTACAAACCAAAGAAGTCTTTGCAGGCCAGACAAAGAAGCATACCCAGGTGACAACCTGCCACCCAATTGGACAACAGTAATTGATTGGAAGCCAGTGAATGACTTCTTTCTGGTTTCCATGTGAACGGGTGGTGTCAGCACTGTGCTATTCTATATGTGGGCTGACAATATTTAAAGATGCAGCAGTCCACATCTATAAGTAATACATTTTGTGAGTGGGGGGCCGGTAAAAAAGCCTCAGGGGGCCGCATTCGGCCCACAGGCCTTAGTTTGAGGACCACTGCTCTAAGGGGACCAGATAAAAAAGAGATGTGAGGACTACTGAAGCTTCGCATTGTACTCCACGTATTTCTTCTGCATAATCCGCACGCGGCCGTCACGCACAATACAGAGCAGCGCAGGGAGGGTAAATATTCTATGAAGGTCAGACAAATATTTGACAGGCACAAAGAAGGTTTCTGTATCTGCTGATTGGATGCCTGGTTGTGCTCTGTTCAGGAATGTTACAACACATGTTCCATTCACAGGGAGCACGCGGGGAAATAATGTGGAGATCGCACCAGTGACCACTCAGGTCTGTCAGTCCTGATCTCTCCTATGTACAAACCACCCCTACTCCTATGTGCCTGACCAGTGACAGAAGGGCACACATCAGCCTATTAACCATTCTCATTTGACAGCTCAGATCTGGCTGCCAGTTGCCAGTAAAGCCAGACACACACTACACAACAGTCTTCATCGATCAGACATCTCATTCAATCAAACAGCTGATGCTGTGTAGTGAGCTCTATGATTGGAGGGCTGGTTTTGTGCACATCCATATATTTACATGGGTGGCTCTGGGGAGAGTATGACTGTATGTATTAAGGTGGCTACTAACGGTCCAATTTTTAGCAAAGGATTGTTTGTGCAACCAGATAAATGTGATCAGAAATAACATGTCATAATACATCAATTATTTTACCATCAACAAACCAATCTGCACTCCCTATCCTATCCATCACAACCAATTATAAAAACATTTTTTCTTTGAATGATCACTTTAAAGGGAATCAAGATGAGAGGGATACGGAGGATGACATGTTTATTTCCTTTTTAAATAAAGCACATTGTCTGACTGATCTTCTGCCTCTAATACCTTCAGCCGTAGCCCCTGAACAAGCATGCATATCAGGTGTCTATGACAAATGTGACAAAAAAAATGCTTGTTTCAGGTGTGGGATTTAGACCCTACCAGCCAGAAAGAATCAGCAGGACAGCCAGGCAACTGGTATTGTTTAAGAAGAAAAAAAATATGTCAGCCTCCATAGGTCTCACACCTCACGTTCCTTTTAGGCTTTAGTCATGTATGATTGGCATCAATAATGGAGTTTATTTTCTAATAAGCTGGCCACCTTAAGTGCCGTTGTGTGGCAATCTGGCTGATTGTAGATTTAGGGGGCTCTGTTTTTTTTTTTAAAGGCAACCTGAGATGAGAGGCTGCCATAATTATTTCCTTTTGAAATGAAAAAAAAAATGATATAATAAATTGTATGTGTAGTACAGACAATGAATAGAATATTAGTAGCAAAGAAAATAGTTTCATATTTTTATTTCCAGTTATATAGCTTTATATAACATTGCATCATTCCGTCATATTTGCAGTTTAGAAGCCATACTCTCTTTTAAGCTATAAAACAAAGCAGAAGTAATGACCCTTTGAACTTTCCTGCAGTAAAACCTTATCTCAAGCGGTCTCTCACTGTTTCTTGGCTGTGTGAGTGCTTCAAAAAACAGGACTGTATTCTTCCAAGTTGGTTTAAGTAGCTCAGAGAAGCTCCTTTGCATAGATAACAATTGAAGTTTGTTTTACCTCTTCCTGTACTGGAAACAATATGAGACTCCTTTCTTTCCTACTAATGTTCTATTTCTTAGCTGTACTACACATACAATTCATTATCTTACACATTTATTTTAGCTTCTGGTTTGCTTTAAACAATGCACATTTCCTGGCACGCCTGCTGATCTTTCTGGCTTCAAAAGTGTCTGAATCACACACCTGGAAAAAGCATGTGGTTAATCTAGTCAGAGCACCTCCTAACCTCAGGTCAGGACAGCCAGGCAATGTGCATTGTTTAAAATGAAAAAAAAGTATGTCAGCCTCCTTATTACCCACACATCATGTTCCCTTTAAGTGGAACTCTTGCACAGGACACAAGGAAACAGAGTGAAATGCACCCTGTGTGTTTTTAGAGAGAAGAGCCTGCCTAATTCCCTCTTATCTTCAAATAATCAAAAGTGTAATTTGATCTTTCAGCTGTGTCAGCAGAGGAATTCGGCAGTCCTCGGCAGACACAGCTAATAAGTAAACACAGGCTGTTAACCCTTTCATGGAAGCAGACACAGTGCAGATTTATTGTAGAATTTCTGTAAGCTGTAACAAAGAAATGTTTTTCTGTAAGGGCTTGTTTCCACTGTTGCGACGCGATTTCGGCCGCATTCCGACGCTTGTAAAAACGCATGCGGATGCGTTTCCACATGCGTTTTTACCCGCGATTTCGCCTGCGATTTCGCATGGCAGGGTGCCATGCGAAATTAACCATGACACTGCCAGGGCTAAATAAAATTGAAAAAGGTGCGAAATCGCACGCGAAATCGCGGGTAAAAACGCATGTAACAAACGCATGCGTTTTTACTATTAAATACATTAGCGGCGATTCTCACGGATTCCCGACGCAGGCGAAATCGTTGGCTCTTTTGTGCGTTTTTTTCACGCTGAAAAAAACGCACCTCAACAACGCTACAGTGGAAACAGGCCCATCCACTTGCATTACATGTGCGGATCTGCATGCGTTGGACGCATGCAGATTCGCGATAGTGGAAACGAGCCCTAAAGGTTATTATGCTGTTGCTTATCTTTTAGAGCAGAGAGGAAGTTCTGAGTTCAGGTCTGCGTTAATAAATGTCACCGCTTAGCACCACCATCTGAGTATAAACTACACATGGCTGCACTTTGCCTGCCCAAGGTGGCCTGTGTGCAAAGTAACACTGAGAAGGAGTTACTGTATTGCCGTCTCTACAGAGAACAAGTGGAGAGCTATAATAACAGAGCACCAGAATAGCTCGAGATCAGTCCTGAATGGTGGCTAAACTCCTTGTTCTCCACAATGGGCGGGACGCCATGGGCAGGTGATCTATAATCTTACCGGAGGTCAGAAATAGGCCCATTAGCACTGAAGTGGACCCTCCGGCCAGCAAGGGGGCAATTCTCCATTAGCTCTCAGGTACAATCCTACACTGGCTTTTAATCCCGCACATTCTGATACAACCCACTCCGGCATACAGATAATCACTGTAATGCGTTAATTGCAGGCTGTGGGTCAACAATGGCGTTACAGTGCGGGATGGAAATACTCGGGAGAACATAAGAATCAGTGACGGAGAACGTTCACCGTATGATGGCGATCATGTCAGATTATGGAGGAACGCAGAAGATACAGCACAAGCTGGCCAATGCACAGAGATAGATATCACACAGCTGATTCACAAAACTTATCAATTTACTCTCCTTATGATCTCACCTTTTCTGTTTAAAGGGGCACTACAGCAAAAAATTATAAAATTTAGAATATGTGCAAACATATACAAATAAGAAGTACGTTTTTTCCAGAGTAAAATGAGCCATAAATTACTTTTCTCCTATGTTGCTGTCAGTTACAGTAGGCAGTAGAAATCTGACAGAAGTGACAGGTTTTGGACTAATCCATATCTTCAAAGGGGATTCTCAGCAAGGCTTTTAGATATTCCCTAAAAAGAATTTAAACAATGATGCTGGGCAGCTTCCCTGCTCCCTACACAGTTTTTTGGCAGTTGGACAGAGCAACTGCCATTCACTAAGTGCTTTTGAAAATAAATATATCCCTGAAAATCCCCTATAGAGAAAACCTGTCACTTCTGTCAGATTTCTACAACCTACTGCAAGTGACAGCAACATAGGAGAAAAGTAATTTATGGCTCATTTTACTCTGGAAAAAGTGTACTTTTTATTTGTATATGTTTGCACATATTTTAAATGTTATAATTTTTCGCTTTAGTGCCCCTTTAATCTCATAAAAAAACACTATCGTGAAAAATTGTAAAATTTAAAATACATACTTATAAATGTACTTTTTTTTCCCAGCATAAAATACACTCTTGGATTTCACTTGATATCTATCTGGCTTTGTCTAGGTACGTTTTTCACTCATTCACCTCCTATAATGTGCACTTTCTGGTTTTGTATATGCCAGTTTGTATTGTATACTCTAGTTTTTTTTTGTTTTTTTTTTATTTAAAAAGAGCATGGTTGCTTGCTTGGCTGGGGGAGCCAGGATTTGAACGCAGGTCTCCTGTGTCAGGGGCAGAGGACTTGACCATTGCGCTGTCTAGCCACTAGATACTTTAAATTTCTAATCTTATATCCAATTGTTCTCAATGTGTAGTGATTTGGGCTATAGTCACTCACCTAGTAGAGTCTGATCTATACTCTATTGGAGTGGTCTTGACTGTTGATGTTCATAGCCCCACTCCTTTCTTTATTGTAAAAGTTTACATATTTGGTGACAGCCGCTTGTATCCTTAATCCCCTGATGACGCTAGTTTGCAAAACCAGTCGGGAAGGAGACAGGCGGCACCATTCTACTGTCCTTTACTGCTGACCTACACACACGTGCAACTTTCTCGGGGTTCCCATTGCATGGGCCCCGTATGTAAGTTTTGTTTTTATGCTATTTTTTATGCGGTTTTTACTATAAAAACTCTATATTAAACGGTTTACACTTAGAGTTGCCGTTTGTTTGTTTTTATGATGTTTACTGATATCCATTCGTGAGATTAATCATTGCTGAATTGGTGGATCCTGGACAGACTGTTGCTTCCTGATGTCCTACCAAATCGTTGATACAACCTTATAATGTGGGTTGTCACCAGCTGGTAAGCCTCTTTCCTTTTTCTGGGTATCCATGAATGCAGAGCTGTGCCGTGACCCCCATATTTATTGTGGGAGAGATTTGCCTGCTCTTATTCTTTGTTGAAGACTTGTCTTCTGTTTTTGGACTCTGCACTGATCATTTATAATAAAATGCACTCTAAATGACTTTTTTCCTGTGTCTTTGTCACTTACAGTAGGTAGTAAAATTCTGACAGATCTGACAGGTTCTGGACTAGTCCATCTCCTGATGGGGCATTCTCAGTTATTTATTTTTTTTAGAAAGAACATACAAAGTAGACAGTGCCCTGGTCCAGATTTGTATGTGGGACACCAGCGCAGACAGGCGAGAGTGCTACGTAATTGCATTATTGAGTGAGGGGCAATCTGGGGTCGATCAGTATATTTATGATATGAAATTACAGATCTTTTAAAGGGAACCCGAGGCGATTGTGATATAGAAGCTGACATATTTATTTCTTTTTAAACAACGCAAAATGCCTGACTGTCTTCCTTGATCCTGTATCTCTAATAGCCGAAGGCGGCTCAGCTCTGTGCCGTATCGGCAGTGTTTCCCCCGCAGTCAAGTCGGGCCAGAAAACACTGCCTATTCTTTCCATTGTTTGCCATCCTAATCGCACCGTTTTGCGATTCTGGATGGCATGTTGCAGATGTCTGAGGCACGCATCCAAATCCCAAATCTGGGGGCGTGCTCGCACTACTGCAAGTGTCAGCCTGCGTCTTCCAGGACTAGTGGTAACCGTCCCTAATACTTTTAGCCATAGACCATAAACATCAGGTGCTACGGCTCAAGTCTGACTGTATTAATCGCACGCTTATTTCAGGTCAGTGATTCAGAATTCTGATGCCAGAAAAATCAACAGGACAAATCAACAGGACAGCCAGGCAACTAGCATTCTTTAAAAGGAAATTAATGGGGCAGCCTCCATTGCACTCTCACTTTGGGTTGCCTTTAAAGAAATGGGGGGGGTTGAAGCAGGTGGTTTTGGCACATGGCAAAACTAGGCGCCGCCATAGCAGTAATGTTATACTGCGAGGAGCACGTAAGGGTAATTCTGGGTATTACTTCTCCCTACAAGTTGCTATGACTCGGAGTGGGAATAGTATTTAACGCCACCAGGGATTTGAGCTCACCTTGCGTCCAGCTCACCAGCGGCGTGCTAATACGTACGAGTGAGGGAGGGAGGGGTAAAAGCATAAAACAATAAGTCAATAAAGTGGAGAAAACAAGGAGTAAAAGTTTTGTAGCAGTTCATGTAGATGCCATGGAGAATGTCCTTGTTCAGTTTTCCTGTGCGCGGTTTTGGCCAGTGCTCACAATTCCTGCCCCATAACATGGGATAAATGGATGGAAAATATTACTGTACATGAATTTGTCGCTGTTCCCATCCCTGGAGTCCTACATGTCGTCGTGAATTTGGATAGATTTCACATTAGCGGGAAGATAAAGTCCTTTTGTGCGCGGGAGCGGCTGGGGAGCGAAGGATGAGTCGCTGCATTGTCATTGTGACACCACCCCAGCAAGGAGCGCCCTTATCTCTCTGTTGCTCGTGGTAAACACTTCATTACATTGTAAATAGCGCTATTCTCACCCAGCGTGATGCTGCAAACACTCCACAGCTCCAATTGAGGAGACGAGATAACAGGCTGCGGGCAACAGCCAGACACCAGCGACAATCTAATTACATCTGATTACTGTTACAATGGGCCAACGTCACCCCTCCGTAATGCCACCGATGTGACAATTCATTCCAAGCACCTAAGGCAGAACTCCGACTGGCGGGTAAAATATGCTTTTATGTTCATTAGCAAATCACTGTGAATATTTGATATACTGTCAACAGAAAAAACATGAATCTGACATTACATAAAATTCCCAGAATCCTTTGCAGGACAAAAAAAAAGTAGATATAGATTTTGCATTGTGAACTGCTCTGTTGCATTGCTTTGTGGTGTTATCCTGACATGTTTCAGGCACTGCAGAATGGAAAGGGAGGGGTTAATGAACTAGAGAAGCGGGGAGTAGGCGGAGTTACTGGAAGGGTAGATGCTGAGGAACTTGAGGAAGGAGAGGTAGTCTGTGAAATGGAATCTGAAGAGAGAGGTATATGAAGCCTGCCATATTTATTACCTTCTAAACCATACCAGGTGTCTGGCAGTCCGGCTGATGTTGTTGGCTGCAGTAGTGTCTAAATCACACACCTGAAACAAACATGCGGCTAATCCAGTCAGACTTCAGTCAGAATCACCTGATCTGCATGCTTGTTCAAGGTCTTTGGCTAAGAGGTAGAGGCTCAGCAAGACAGCCAGGCAATTTGCATTGCTTTAAAGGGAATAAATATGGCAACCTCTATATCCCTCTTGCTTCAGTTCAGGTTCCTTTTAAGGCACTGTCAGCAGAAGAAGGAGGGGATTGGAGGCTGGGATGAATGTGGGAGGGGTTCAGACAATCAGGGCTAAGGAAGGAGAGGCTTAAGCATAGAGAAGGCACTGGGCTTTGGAGGTGGTGTTTCAGGCACTTGGGGCCATAGGAAGGGAGATTAGGCACCGTCTTTACAGACAACACAAGTTTGCTCATTCAAACTTTGGTTGCTTTACATGTTCGACAAATGAAAATGTTTTTTTTTCTAATGAAGTGATGTATCTCAAGCACCCTTCTCCAACCAACCCTGGGGTCACCACCGCACCCTACAGACTTATGGCGACAAAACAATGCATTTACTCACAACAGTTCAATAACATTGGCCACTGTGGAAAAGAAAACGTTTTTCCCAAGGCTGTGGAGTCGGAGAAATTTTGGGTACCTTAAGTCGGAGGTTTCATACTGTAAACTGAGGAGTCGGATGATTTTTGAACAAAATCCATAGCCTTTGTAAAAATTAGACTTAAGGTGGCCACTAATGATCCAATCTTTTTCATCCAATCTTACCATTTCTATCTAATATAAGGGAACTGCCTATAGTATCCAATCAATATATTCCATCAGTTTACTCTTCTACTACATAGATTTGGTAAGATTGGATGAAAAAGATTGGATCATTAGTGGCCACCATAAGGAGTCGGATTCGAGCAATTTTGGGTACCTGGAGTCGGAGTCGGTTGTTTCATAAACTGAGTAGTTGGAGTCGGATGATTTTTGTACCGACTCCACAGCCCTGGTTTTTCCAGTCATGGAAATAATTTCTCATGCATTAAAAATTATAAATAGTTTCTCTTTTTTTGCTTGGCCTGGAAACGGAGGACACGGTCATCAATGTGAGTGAGCGACCGGCCAGAAGAAGACAATCTCTTCTATTATTTGTGATGCCCCCTGTCCTGGGCAAATGCTTTCAGCGCTGGGTGTGGCGGGGAGTTGGCTTTTTTTGAAGAGTCTCTCTGGCACATCGACCAGGATCTCCTGCTGTCATTATTTTTCATGGTTTCCATGAATATTGCAAATATTGGCATGCCACAGGCACATATTTGCATCCATTCCGTACTTCTCTTGCGCTATTTGCCAAGAGCTCAGCTGCCTGTGCCAGGAGAAGATGGGGACTGCCGGGGGGAGGAGGAGAAACAGCGGGATGAAGGCTCAAACGTCTTTGAGAAATGAGCGGTGTGGGTGAAGGAAGATGGCAGACTCGGGTTGGTTTTAAGAGTCAATTTACAGATTCCGCTTTGCTTTTCCCATCCAAGAGACGCGCCACGGCTTTGAAGGCACGCGGCGCGCAAAGTCGAGTAATAACAAATATACAGAAGTATAAATATAGACACAATGCGCCGCTTTGATCTCTCCATACTAGAAGCCCAAGGAGAAAACACGCTGAATATTAATTTGCTGTTTCTAAAACACAAGAAACACATCAGGGAGGGGAATCAGCAACAGAGGCTTGAAAAAAAAGAGACAAAAGGCGGCAAACATCCATAAACGCAGTGCAAGAGGGGAGCCTCATTGGGCCCTCATGTTTTTTTATAATTATTATTTAAAAGAAAAAAAATGGTCACAAGTGACTTATGACCACTTAGGACCATCTTTGGTTTGAAACATGTTGGAGCTACTGAGAGGTTTTATGCCAGGCTTGATCGCTTCTCTTGCCAAGATGTTGGGAATATATTATGGAGTCATCTCTTCCAATGATGAAAAGCCAGGAACAATATAAAACAGAATAAAGAGGTACAAAGAACTGTTTCCCAGCCTCCACAGATAATGCGATGCTCATTATAAAAGGAAAACTGTACAACTTGTCTACGTCATGGGAGAGCAGCCCAAGAAAAGCTGGCCGCGGAGACACAATAGGGCCCAGTCTTAGTGGTCAAGTAGATCCTGCCTACTTAATGGGAGAGCAGCCCAGGAAAGGCAGGTCCTGGAGACACAATGGGACCAAGTCTTAGTGGTCAAACAGAGCCTGCCTATTTAATGGGAAAGCAGCCCAGGAAAGGCAGACACTATAGCGCCTAGTCTTAGTGATCAAGCCTAGTAGCAATGGTTGAGGGCTGAAGCCAAAGTAGAGGACCTCCACGGAGGATGAATAAATTGAGTCAAATTGTATTTGGTGGTTGGAAAAAACCCTCCAATAACCAAATCCAGTTTGAAAACAATGCTGCACAGAGGCGCCGAGCTCGCTGATATAATACAGATGCTGTGACTCCTACTGTATTTTGCCTGAGGAAGCGGGATGTATGGCCCGTGAAACGCGTTGCATTGTTTTTTGAAGTTCCGAATAAATTGTTGACTGTCTGAATCGCAGTCCATGCCTGTGTCTGTTTGGAGGGGGTAAGACCACCGCTGCCTCCTCTGTTTAACCAGTTGTTTTTTTAAGTTCATTTAATTACCTTTTATTCTTTTGGCGCCTCTGTATCTTGTACATTAATGCTGCAAAGTGGAGCAGACATGTAGGAGCCAATAAGATTAGTTTTTGAACTTTACTGTCAACTCCTCTCTGGCTGTCCCATCTTCTTGGCCTCTGTCCTGGTGCATGGACCGTTTGGCGTATCAGAGACACCACTGTGGGCGAGTTTAGAAAGGATGGGGGGCGAGCCTCAGCTCGGTGCAGCAATGACATGATGATGTCACCAGGCCACACAATCAATGACACTCACATTAATAGGCTCCATCACTAATGGAAGAAAAAAGAGACTCCTGAGCAATAATCCAGCATTCCACGGACTCATCACATTTCGCTTCTGGAACTGGTGAGAAAAGCTTGCAGGAGACACAACAAAAGCTAAAACAAACGATAAGTGAAGGGGGAGTCTTTATATCTTTTATGTTTTACAATGCCTGGAGCTGTTTAAAGGCCCACCAGCATCTTGAAGGATGTACCCTAGAGATACAAGCAGGAGGCCCAGTCTACACAACCAGAAATTTTGATCCTGACATTAGATGGTTTAAAGGTCAACTGAAGCGAGAGGGATATGGAAGCTGCCATATTTTTTGCCATATCCTTTTAAGCAATACCAGTTACCTGGCTATCCTGCTGCCTCTAATACTTTTAGCCATAGACCCTGAACAAGCATGCAGCAGATCAGGTGTTTTTGTTTGAAGATTAGCTGCATGCTTGTTTCTGATGTGATTCAGACACTACTGCAGCCAAACCGATCAGCAGCGCTGTCAGGCAACTGGTATTGTTTAGAAGGAAATAAATATGGCAGCCGCCATATACCACTCACTACAGTTGTCCTTTAACTGTCCCTGGGAAGGCATGCATATGAAATTTGGGTGCAGGGTAAAGCTGTTAAAATGCTTTCCCTGCTCCTGCACAAGTCCTTGCGGCGTTAATTACTATTCCCCCTGCAGGCCCCCACGGATAGAGGGGGAAAGATGTAATTTGGCTTCCAGATATTGCTGGCGGACAAATTACAGTGTTTTAGAGTAATTTGTGCTCTGTCTATTGCCGTAATTCCTATTACAGCCTATGGTGGCACTGGCTGCGCCCAAAGCTTCTGCACTGTTTTTACAGCGCTACCTGGGAGGAGGGTGACAACACAATAAACTGGTCAATGGTGGTAATTCTAATGGAAGGTCTCAGGAACTGGCTGCAGCGCAGTCCTGCATGGAATTATCAGCAAGAGGCTGCAGCCCTGCAGGGAATTATCAGCAAGAGGCTGCAGTCCTGCATGGAATTATCAGCAAGAGGTTGCAGCCCTGCATGGAATTATCAGCAAGAGGCTGCAGTCATGCATGGAATTATCAGCAAGAGGCTGCAGCCCTGCATGGAATTATCAGCAAGAGGCTGCAGCCCTGCATGGAGTTATCAGCAAGAGGCTGCAGTCCGGCATGGAGTTATCAGCAAGAGGCCGCAGCCCTGCATGGAGTTATCAGCAAGAGGCTGCAGCCCTGCATGGAGTTATCAGCAAGAGGCTGCAGCCCTGCATGGAGTTATCAGCAAGAGGCTGCAGCCCTGCATGGACTTATCAGCAAGAGGCTGCAGCCCTGCATGGAATTATCAGCAAGAGGCTGCAGCCCTGCATGGAATTATCAGCAAGAGGCTGCAGCCCTGCATGGAGTTATCATCAAGAGGCTGCAGTCCTGCATGGAATTATCAGCAAGAGGCTGCAGTCCTGCATGGAATGATCAGCAAGAGGCTGCAGTCCTGCATGGAATGATCAGCAAGAGGCTGCAGTCCTGCATGGAATTATCAGCAAGAGGCTGCAGCCCTGCATGGAATTATCAGCAAGAGGCTGCAGCCCTGCATGGAATTATCAGCAAGAGGCTGCAGCCCTGCATGGAGTTATCAGCAAGAGGCTGCAGCCCTGCATGGAGTTATCAGCAAGAGGCTGCAGTCCGGCATGGAGTTATCAGCAAGAGGCTGCAGCCCTGCATGGAATTATCAGCAAGAGGCTGCAGTCCTGCATGGAATTATCAGCAAGAGGCTGCAGTCCTGCATGGAATTAATATCAAGAGGCTGCAGCCCTGCATGGAATTAATATCAAGAGGCTGCAGTCCTGCATGGAATTATCAGCAAGAGGCTGCAGTCCTGCATGGAATTATCATCAAGAGGCTGCAGCCCTGCATGGAATTATCAGCAAGAGGCTGCAGCCCTGCATGGAGTTATCAGCAAGAGGCTGCAGCCCTGCATGGAGTTATCATCAAAAGGCTGCAGCCCTGCATGGAGTTATCATCAAAAGGCTGCAGCCCTGCATGGAGTTATCAGCAAGAGGCTGCAGCCCTGCATGGAGTTATCAGCAAGAGGCTGCAGCCCTGCATGGAATTATCAGCAAGAGGCTGCAGTCCTGCATGGAATTATCATCAAGAGGCTGCAGCCCTGCATGGAATCATCAGCAAGAGGCTGCAGCCCTGCATGGAATTATCAGCAAGAGGCTGCAGCCCTGCATGGAATTATCAGCAAGAGGCTGCAGTCCTGCATGGAATTATCAGCAAGAGGCTGCAGCCCTGCATGGAATTATCAGCAAGAGGCTGCAGCCCTGCATGGAATTATCAGCAAGAGGCTGCAGTCCTGCATGGAATTATCATCAAGAGGCTGCAGTCCTGCATGGAATTATCAGCAAGAGGCTGCAGCCCTGCATGGAATTATCAGCAAGAGGCTGCAGTCCTGCATGGAATTATCATCAAGAGGCTGCAGCCCTGCATGGAGTTATCAGCAAGAGGCTGCAGCCCTGCAGGGAATTATCAGCAAGAGGCTGCAGTCCTCCATGGAATTATCAGCAAGAGGCTGCAGTCCTGCATGGAGTTATCAGCAAGAGGCTGCAGTCCTGCATGGAACCATCAGCAAGAGGCTGCAGTCCTGCATGGAATTATCATCAAGAGGCTGCAGTCCTGCATGGAGTTATCAGCAAGAGGCTGCAGCCCTGCATGGAGTTATCAGCAAGAGGCTGCAGCCCTGCATGGAGTTATCAGCAAGAGGCTGCAGCCCTGCATGGAGTTATCATCAAGAGGCTGCAGCCCTGCATGGAATTATCAGCAAGAGGCTGCAGCCCTGCATGGAATTATCAGCAAGAGGCTGCAGTCCTGCATGGAATTATCATCAAGAGGCTGCAGCCCTGCATGGAGTTATCAGCAAGAGGCTGCAGCCCTGCAGGGAATTATCAGCAAGAGGCTGCAGTCCTCCATGGAATTATCAGCAAGAGGCTGCAGTCCTGCATGGAGTTATCAGCAAGAGGCTGCAGTCCTGCATGGAACCATCAGCAAGAGGCTGCAGTCCTGCATGGAATTATCATCAAGAGGCTGCAGTCCTGCATGGAATTATCAGCAAGAGGCTGCAGTCCTGCATGGAGTTATCAGCAAGAGGCTGCAGCCCTGCATGGAATTAATATCAAGAGGCTGCAGTATGTATGGAATTATCATCAAGAGGCTGCAGTATGTATGGAACGTCAGTAAAGTGTGCAGACTGTAGTGGTGTCGTGAGGTTTCCTTGGCAGAAGTAGCTACGACGTGATTGGCTAATTCCATGTCTTGCATCATGGACAGCAGTAATGTTGAGGCCTCCCCTGGATCTCGGTTTATTGATGAGATATACCTCAATGGATTTTGGATATTTTTCAGTCTGATTTATCAACAACAACCAGCCTAGTGAGTGTAAAGAGACTTCCATTTTTTCACATCAGGATTCCCCTTTAAGCAAGTTTTGTTCTGTAAAAAGTAGTCCAGCCGCTTGCTTCCTCCTTCCGCCTGAATAGCCGCAATTATGCACCATTAATAGAAGGTATATATGGCTTCATATCCAGCAGATGAAGGAATTGGTCTGTGAGGAGTTATTGTTCCTTTAGAATGACAGAAGAAATGTCTTGATTTAATAACAGTGTAGCGTTTAGCGTTAGGCAAATTAATGCACGCGCTGTTTGCCGAAGACTGGGCCTTATTCTCCGCCTCGCACCTGATAATTACCTCCAGCGCTCGCTCAGCCGTGTAAGAGGAACGCACCGCACCCAGGAGAGGTGCACCGCGGCGAGCCAGCGATCATCCGCTGCATCCAGCCGACACACATGGAAGAGAAACGTTATTTATGTCCCCAGATCACGAGAGAGACATTTCAGGGCTGATACCAGCTACAACTACAGTACGATTAAAGTCTTAGGGCTCTAGGTACACACAATGCAACTTCCTGTTACCCGCCGATCTGGTGGGAAATTGCATCGGGTGTACCTAGCATTAGAAAGGCGATGGCATTCGCAATCATGCTGCCATCGCATTTTTTTTCAACTACTGCGCTTTCGCCACAATCTGAGTGAGTCAGTGTGTCGTGTGTGCGGCACAATTGCAGTCTGTTTGGGATTTCCAACAGGAGGAAAAATAATTTTGGCAATAATTTGAATTGCAATCGCCGCTATGCGATTTGCCGCACAATTCAGTAATGTGAACTGCTGTTCCCAAATTGTACTAGTGGAAAAACAGCACTGCTAGTTACATGTTAATCGCGGTGCTGTACCTATCCGAAAAGCGCAGGCAATCCAATTTTTACAGCTAGCGGAAAAGGGCCCTAAGTTTTGATCCATGTATGAAGTCCCTGAAGGAAAACTTGATCCTTTTCTCAGTGATGAGTGTGATCGACTGTCAGATCCATCCATCCGCAACAAGGCACTATCTACCCAATGTTTTGATTGCCTACACCAGGGGTGTCAAACCCAAATACATAGTGGGCCCGAAATTTAAAAATTGGGACAAAGTCATGGGCCAACCTCAATGTTTAGTGGCCACCTCCTTCCATTATATAGATCCCTGGTGTCTAATGGACCCCCTTCCCCTAAACTGTTTCTTAGTGTCTAGCTTCCCTCCCCTATACAGTTCCCTGGTGTCTAATGCTCCCCTTTCTCCCCTATACAGTTTCCTGGTGTCTAGTGGTTCTCCTATACAGTTCCCCTGTCTAGTGTCCCCGCTCCCTTCGCCAAGTGGCTTTATAGTGTCAGCGCTTAGCCATATACGCTTAGTGCTCAAATGTACATATACGATGTACATTTGTTCCTGAGTAACAATGCACTGTAAATTACTTTTTTTTTTTTCTATGTTGTTGACTCTTACGGTTGGCAGTACTCGCTTGAACGCTGTTTTGGCAGCCTGACTGAGCAACTGACTTTCAGTAAGTGTTTTTTAAACAAAGAAAAACACTGAGAATCCCCCAAAAGAAGATGGACTAGCCCAAAACCTGTCAGATTTTTACAATCTGTTGTAAGTGACAGCAACATAGGAGAAAATAAATTCACAGATGCACATTTTACACACGTGCATTTTACATTTTCCCAATTTTCACGACAGCGATCCTTTAAATTGTTGAAGGTGTGTAGCTTCACTACTGAATTTATAATTCTTGATGCAGCACAAAAACTTCCGATCCATTGATGTATTCCAACGAATACTCTCATATTTTCGCACTAGCTTAAGCTAAAAATGTATTGAAAGCTGTCAATTGATTTGGAATTAAAGATTTGAGGCCACTGCAAATTTAATATATTCACTGCGCGCGCACACACACACACACACACACACACACACACACACACACACACACACACACACACACACACACACACACACACGCACTGTACACATATGTAAAGTACATATAATGTACACGCACTATTTACAACAGGCACACACTTCAAACGTAACAAACACATTACATGCACTAGCACACACACTTTGTACACAGAGCCAATAGGAATATGCCATGTATGGCATGCACAGTATACATGCAGCATAGATATAGACAAAAACACAACACACACTGTATATACAACATACAGTATAAACAGATACTTGTACATTTATACACACCACAGCATACACACTGTACCTGCACACCGCCACATGAACACCCCTCTACATGCGCACTTGTCCCAATTGTACACAACTGTACACACAGACACACTGTACATAAAATTACTGTAAACAAAAAAGGGACACATGCTGTAAACACACACAAACAGAATACAAACACCAATGCTGTATACACACACATAAGCATCCTGTACACACAAACAGTGAACACATATGGTCTACTACACACTGTACGCACACATAACATGTGCACACTGTACACAAAACACCCAAAGTACACCATACACACTGTATACAACACACTACGCACACACATATACATATGCATTCTATATACACATCATACACTATACACACATACATGTGCACTGAAGAACAAATTACAGTATAAACACTGTCAATGCATACATCATATAAACCAACTGTGCACACACAGATTACAGCAACTGTGCACACACTCTACACACAGACACATACTGTATACATACACACACATTGTACACACAGACACATACTGTATACTCACACACATTCTACATACAGACACATACTGTATACACACACACATTCTACATACAGACACATACTGTATACACACAATCAATTTACATACATAGACATATACTGTATACACACACATTCTACACACTGTAGACACACACATATACATATGCATTCTATACATACATCATATACTATACACACATAAATGTGCATTGAAGCAGAAATTACAAGTATAAACACTGTCCATGCATACACCGTATAAACCAATTGTGCACACACAGATTACACCAACTGTGCACACACTCTACACACAGACACATACTGTATACACACACTTTACACACAGACATATACTGTATAAACACACACACACATTCTACACACTGTACACACACACTCACAGTACACTTCACAGAGACACACGGTGGACACACACTCTACACACAGACACATACTGTATACACACACTTTACACACAGACATATACTGTATCAACACACACACATTCTACACACTGTAGACACACACACACACTCACAGTACACTTCACAGAGACACACACTCTACACACTGACGCATACTGTATACACACAATCACTTCACACACATAGACATATACTGTATACACATACACATTCTACACACTGTACACACACACACACACACTCACAGTACACTTCCCAGAGACACACGGTGGACACCCACATGGGACACACACACTCTACACACTGACACATACTGTATACACACAATCACTTTACACACAGACATACACTGTATACACACACCCATTGTACACACTGCAGACACGCACAGTACACTTTACAGACACACATGAACCGCTCACACAACACACACGGCACACCGTGTGCTGTAGAACAAAGAGGACCCCCCTGCAAGGGGCTGCTGACAAGTTGGGCTAATCACAGACTTATCATCTCCCGGCTAATGAGCATCATAATCGTGTCTAATTGTTCCCGAAGATGGAGCGCTGTTTGTTCTGGGAGCGAATCAGTAAACAGGTAATCACAATCACACAATCATTTCAAAAGGCAATCACACAACGTGACCCGCCGGCGCCCCCTGATTGGCTGCCGCACATTCCCAGCCGTGTAATTATTAAAATGTTAATGCGGAGCTGAAGTGGCAGCGAACAAAGGCAGGGTCTGCCGAACAAAACGCCCGACGTGCTGCTATTTAACCCCTCGCCTGCCGCACACGTCCTTCTCCCCCCCCCCCCCCCGGCAACCGAAGAGGGGGAGCCCCCTGCACTGCTCCCGGAGAATACGTCCCTGTCATTATTATACCCACACAGGTGACGGGACTGTTACCAAACATTCCCATGCAGAGGTCTCCTGTGTCACTCTATTACACTTTCTAATGGAAGGGATTAACCCCCTCCATCTACAACAGCATCTGCTCTACAGATAGAATACACGGAGGTCACAGAGACACCCCAACAACAGGATTCTGAGTGACACTTCCATATATCAAACCAGAGCAGGATCATCCACAAAGGCAACCTAGGCAAGTGCCTTGGGTCTGGTGGGTGACTGGGGGCCCAACTGCCACTTGTTCTGCCCCGCCTCCTAGCTCAGATTGCCAAAAGGACCATCAGGATGAGCCAAAGCTACTACCTTGCCTCGGGCCCCGTTTCATCTTAATCCATCATTGCATCAAACAGCATCTTCCAGCAATGAAGTAACACAGCTGACAATGTACAACCAGCGCCGTTTAATATCCTGTATTCTTCTCTCAGCTAAAGTGAAGATTTAAGGCTTATGAATTGTTGATCAGGTGTCACATCTGCAGAGACCTGTGACACCTGTACATACAGCTCCTGTGTCCTGGTCTTTGTCCCCAGTGCGGAGAGTTGGTAAGTACTTTTGCTTCAGTGTCTAGTATCGTCTAACAGGAAGTGAGGTAGAGAGCTTTCCAAAATTGAAAACAATACTTCTGGCAAGTGTTTTTTTTTGTTTTGTTTTTACATTTTGTAGAGCGGGAGCTGTTAACGCCATCCACCACTTCCTGTTCCTGTGTTTCCTAAGGCAGAGATAGGTTCTAAGATTACCCCGCTTAATCCAGAAGTGGAGAACAGAGGTTGCAAGCTAAACCCACCCAGTGACTGAACTTTCTAGGGACAAATCCTGAAAACCCGGGGCAGTCGCTGGAAATCTGGGACAGCCCACAAGTATGAAGGGTTTAAGCTGAGGCTGTCGGACATCCAGAAATAGCAGAGGATGAGCTGGTCCCCCTACTATCATCACCCCCTCCTCCCCTTCATAGACGTCTCATAACCGCCACTAAAAATAGCTCCTTGGATCTGGATTAACCTTAGCAGGACCAGTACTGCCTGATAGTTGTCGAGTCCCGAGTGGGGGGCAACTCAATCTTACCCCTAAAGCCTGGTACACCCAATGCAATTTGAGTGGGTGATCAGGTCGATACTTTGAATGAGTGATGAGGTCGATATTCAGATCTGACATCGATTCGATAAAAAAAAGAACTAGTATACAGATATGTGATTCTTTTCAAATATCAATAACATTTCCAATTGGATATCAACTGAAAATTAATCAAGACGACATAAACATGGAACAGGCAGCACGCTGGCACTTGTAGTGAAGCATGCATCTGGATCACTTAGCCATGCCCAACTATAGGGATTTGAGTGCGTGTTGCAGGAAACTGCAGCATGCCGTCCAGAATCCCACCGCAGTGCAATTTGGAGGGCAATCCACTGAAGAGATAGGCAGCGTTACCCTGTGCAGCTCCCATGCAGTGCAGACTCCTGCCTAATTTGGTACTGGTGGAAGCAGGCCCTAAGCCTAATTCCAACCCTTATCCCAACTTGAGTCGCAACTACAATATAATGTTGTAGAAAGACCACGACCATGCACTGATCAAGTAATTGCCTAACATGGAGTTAATCATGATTAATCAGATCAGAGAGGGTGATGTATAAGTGCACAGTGAGGGTGCTGAAGGTAGTATGCTGTGGGAAGAGGTGTCTAGGACTGCACTCTCCCACTCCTAGACACCTCTTCCCACAGCATACTACCTTCAGCACCCTCACTGTGCACGTGAAGGGGACCAGTCTTATGCTGAGTACACACGTCCGATCAAGATCGTTCAAAAACGGGCGATACCGATAATTGGAACGATAATCGTGCATGAAAAAAACACGAACGATCGTTCTAGTGAACGATAGCGATATTTATCGTGCAGTTCAACCGATCCAGACGGATTTTTTCACACGATAATCAGTCGACCGTTATAATGTGTACTGAGATTGTGCGATAAATAAGATCTGCGATGCAGTGAGCATGCTCAAAAGTCCGGAAGTTTCGTTGCTTTGTTTTGAATAAAGGCTTATAACGATCGCAGTTAATGTATTGATTCGATTGATTGATGCACCTGTATTGCGTTATCGGCTATTTCTTATGTCACGTTTCCGCTGAACAAACGTTAAATAACGTACCTCCCACTACTATCAATATTTTTCAACTAAAAAAAACGAACGGCTATTAAATATTATCTTTACGTGTGTACGGAGTCGGCTGATTTGTTTCTGACGTCACTTCCTTTTGCGCACGCATATACTATCGTTCGTCGTTCATTTTTTTTTTGTAGAAATCGTTCTCATCTGTACACAGTCGTTCGTTACGGCCAATAAATCCCATCTAATTTAAATATTTTATTATTATTATTTAGTATTTATATAGCGCCGACATATTACGCAGCGCTGTACAGTGTATATATATATATTGTCTTGTCACAAACTGTCCCTCAAACGAGCTCACAATCTAATCCCTACCATTGCCATATGTCTATATCATGTAGTGTAAGTACCGTAGTCTAAGGCCATTTTTTTTTTACGGGGAGCCAATTAACTTATCCATTTTTTTTTGGAATGTGGGAGGAAACTGGAGTGCCCGGAGGAAACCCACACAGACACGGAGAGAACATACAAACTCTTAGCAGATAGTGCCCTGGCTGGGATTCGAACCAGGGACCCAGCGCTGCAAGGCAAGAGAGCTAACCACTACGCCACACGTCATGAATTGTTCGTTTCAAACGATCTTTATCGCACGTGTATACGAATCTTTAGGGATAGATCATACTGGGCACTTTGGTAGCATTTTGCTGATCACCGGCGATCAGCAAAAAGCTGTTTTTTCACTGTACAGGAAAGCGATTTAGGAGTGATTGCGTTTTGTGATTCTAACATTGAAATGCAATCACTCCAAAAATGCTGCATGCACCATCAGCAAATGGCTACAGTGTGAACACTAGCATTGACTTGCATTAGCAGCAGCACTTTGCTGATCGCCAGTGATCAGCAAATCCCTGAAAAGTCACCCAGTGTGAACTAGCTCTTATGCGGTTCACATCTGCAGCCATCCAAGAGGCACCCATGGGAGAAAGCTATCTGCTGAGATGGGACATACTCTGCATGTGTATGTCACCATCCTACAACCACACAACCCAGACATAAGAAGCATGCAGCAGACGTTTTTTGGTCAGCCACTATCAGGCAGAAGTCATCACAGCCAGAGCTGATTGTGCAGTTAGTGCCCTCACGCCGGATACGGATAGAGACGATCGCAGCATCGCACCTCTTCCTGTTCCTGCAACGAGAAAACCGCCTGATGTCAAGAGGTCACCGCTTACCTTAGAGTCCCATTCCCCCTCCTCACAGTCCACAGATCCCCATTATACAGCTCTGGAACATTGTTTCTCGGAGGAGGTTAATCATCAACTCACAAATGGGTTAATCTGTAATGAGCAACTGCCGGGCTGCTCTGTTGTTCTGCTGGCAGATCGGGGAACGGACAATTTCAGGGCAAAGATAATATTGAGGGATGGTGAAAAATAAGTCACACAATGGCCTATTTAATATTTAACAAAAATAGGACACTTTGTTAAGCAGTCTGGCACTCGTAATGTGTGTCATAAACGTGTCTCAGTCCTATACATTTACGCTTAGGGCCCGTTTCCACTAGAGCTAATCTGCATGCGTTTTCTGCATGCAGATTCGCATAACCAATACAAGTGGATGGGGCTGTTTCCACTTGTCAGGATTTCTTCGCGTTTTTCTGTGCAGAAAAAATCTGCACGGCACAGCCCTCAGAAATCGCATACAATGTAATTAATAGGAAAAACGCGTTTTCGCATGCGTTTTTGTGTAAAAACAATGTAAAAAGCACACCAGCATTAACATGGTGAAAAATGCTTGGCCACAAAACGCATGAGAAATCGCATGGAAAAACGCATCCGAATGCAAAATAGCATATGCGTTTTCCGCACTGGAATCGCACCGCACCAATGGAAACGTATCCTTAGATTGCTATCGGCCAACAAAAGCTGCACTCCATAGAATGACTGGATCTTGGGCAGTACAGTGGCGTAGTGGACAGCGCCCTCGCCTTGCAGCGCTAGGTCCCCTGTTCGTATGCCACCCCAGGCACTATCTGCACGGATTCTGTATGTTCTCACTGCGTGGGTTTCCTCGGAGCATTCCGGTTTCCTCCCAAATTCGAAAAACATGCAGATAAGTTAATTGGCTTCCCCCTAAAATTGATCCTAGAATATGATGCATACACTACACGATACATACATAGACATATGACTATGGCAGGGATTAGATTGTGAGCCCCTCTACTGTCAGATGGTAAATGCGATATAAGCAATGTGGTAGGGGTCACGTTTGCACCCACGTTTTTTTCTCCTTGAGGTTTTGGATTTTCCAGCGCTCTGTGATTGCATTTCCCATGCGTGATTTTCTGCCTTTAATGATGATAATAGCGGTGGTCGTGCAAGTCGAACAAGTGACCCCAATCTAGTCAAATGTTTTAAAATTAATCACCCAAATGCTAAAACTAACCGACATCCTAACAACTGAACCCCATCACTGATTGACACCCTTATACTGGCCTTCATTGTAACACTGACCCATACCTTAACATTGATCTTCATTCTAAAACTGAGCCTTGCCCTAACATTGGCCTTTGGCCTAACAATGACCCTTATCCTAACAGTGACCCTTGCCCTAACATTGGCCTTCATTCTAACACTGACCCTCACCCTGACATTGACCTTTATCCTAACAGTGACCCTCACCCTAATATTGACCTTCATCCTAACACTGACCCTCGCCCTAACATTGACCTTCTCCTAACAAGGAACCTCACCCTGACATTGACCTTTATCCTAAGAGTAACACTCACCCTAACATTGACTTTTACCCTAACCTTCACCCTAACATTGACCTTCATACTATCATTGACCTTCATCCTAACACTGACCCTCGCCCTAACATTGACCTTCTCCTAACAATGAACCTCACCCTGACATTGCCCTTTATCCTAAGAGAAACACTCACCCTAACATTGACCTTCATACTATCATTGATCATTATCCTAACACTGACCCTCGCCCTAACATTGCCCTTCATCCTAACATTGACCCTCGCCCTGACATTGACCTTAATCCTAACACTGACCATCACCCTAACATTGACCTTGATCCTAACACTGGCCATCACCCTGACATTGACTTTCATCCTGACAGTGACCTTCACCCTAACATTGCCCTTCATCCTAACACTGACCCTCGCCCTAACATTGCCCTTCATCCTAACACTGACCCTCGCCCTAACATTGCCCTTCATCCTAACACTGACCCTCGCCCTAACATTGCCCTTCATCCTAACACTGACCCTCGTCCTGACATTGACCTTCATCCTAACAATGACTCTCACCCTAACATTGCCCTTCATCCCAACACTGACCCTTGACCTAACATTGCCCTTCATCCAAACATTGACCCTTGCCCTAACAATGACTTTTACCCTGAAGATGGCCATACCCTAAACAATATTTGTACAATAAGAAAGATTTGATAAATACATGAAATCTCATGGAAGTCAGAAACAAGCAGGACAGAGGGTGATGGGTTTGGGAGGGAACAGTGTGATATACACCGTGCCATACACAGCGCTACAGCTTCCCTTTTGTATTAACTAGCACAAAACTAGCAGTGGTGGAGGTGCAGGTTTTGTCAAAGTTTGCTTGAAATCTTGAGTGGTGCAACACGGTAGACAAGGTAAACGTTTGGTATCAAGAAAATACTTCTTATTGATCAAAACTAATTGGGTCTAAAAATCAAGAAATTGACAATCTATCCTACATTTAAACTTCTGAAAAAAATTGTACAGGAATTTCCGGCACTCCCAATCGAGGTCCATAAAAAACAAACAAAACAAAATAAAAAACAGGGAATTCGACCAATTTTCTGACTCAAATGAAAGCAAAAAAAAAAAAAGCTTTTGATTCTTCTGTACAACCAATCTTTTTTTATCGCATTGCCATAAAATCTGATCTGTTTATTGAATCATGCGTGGCCGCCTTAAGGCTGGGTTCAGATTTAACTGAAAAATCGATCGCTCCATTGTCTGCAAAGGAGAATTGCAGATAAACGGACGAGTTGACGGATTCCACGTCAAATACTGACTTCGTTCACACGTGTGCACTGTCAATGGATCCACTGATGGGGAAATATGAACTATCTAATGAGTTCTGGAATGAAATCAGAGGCGTACGAAGGACGGCTAGATAGATAAATAGAGAGATAGATAGAGAGATAGATAGACACGCTATAAACATACATACATCCAGATGTTGAGGCTGCAGGACACACAGGACTCCTTGACTGCAATGGCTTCAGGATAGCAGCAGCTTTGCTGGGTGCCGGAGAGGGTCGAGAGCTCGCCCAGTCATTATCACTATTTCATGACTATTAATAATAAAACACAGACTAAACAGGGCGAGGAACAACATGTGCAGTCATTTTTCTCAGTTCCATCTTCAGAAATGACTCGTTCCTATAATTTCTTCCCCAGGAGACTGATGGAGGAACGTTTAAACTGGAACTCCACCCAGATCTCTAGTCCTGCAATTTTTAACAGAATGGGGTAAAGGATAGAACCTTTGCCAGGTTTTTATTGCTATTGTGTCCCTTTTGGAAAGCTTCCCTCTCTATCCCATTAAGAGATGTGACAGAGCAGGAAATAAGGTGACTGAGAGCAGGAAGTGAGGTGAAATGTAAAGCTCTGATTGGCTGTGAGGGGTGAACACAAATGTTGCCAGCTGAGTTGGCAATTTGTTCCACAAACAGGAAGGCGTGTCATGATTAAATTGGTATATGCTCACCGTAACGCTAAAGCCACACACTTTAAAATATCTGCATCCCGATTGACTTACGGGCAACTTATGTCACCGCAGATGCTGTCCCCAGGCCCGAATTTACCTCACAGGAGCCTATAGGCACAGTTGTCCTGGCATCTTAGATTTCTCCCTCCATGAACCTACAAACCCCCCACCGAACCGCACCGCAAGTTTTCTGGCTGTCCCAGCGGTCACTTCTCCCTTACTTCCCTTGCCTGTCATGGGTAGCTACAGGCGCCCCTTAGAATTAAGTACCCTCAATATTAAGTAGCTAGAAGTGCCCCCCAAGTATTAGGTAACTACAGGAACCTCAGTATTAAGTAGCTAGAGGTTCCTCTCACTGAAGGGAGATCTCATCAGTGGAATGCCGAGTGCTGGGTGAGTAACCTCCCATTTACATTCTCATCAGGACATAGAGAAGGAGGGAGGGAGGCACTAGAAAGTGGAGTGAGCCGCCTTTCCATCAGTCACCTGTAGGCACGTGCCTACAGTGCCTTATGCTAAATCCGGTCCTGGCTGTCCCTTGCGCCAAATCGTATACTTCTGGCCCATCCGGTATGAAATGTACCATAGACTTTCATTGCTTTAGCGTCACCCTGCATTAAAATTGATGAACGCAACGCAATGAAAACTCACCAATGTGAAGGGGGCCTGAGGCTGGAGATCATAAACATAAATACTACATGATCTTGAAAATCCAGCCTGCATTTATTTTAGTTAATAGATTGTTTCCCAAAGTCTCCCATTCCTTTTTTTCCTTTTCCCACCAAACAAAGGTATCAGCACACAGAAATGACAAATACCTTTGTTTGTGACCCGAAACAGCTAAATCACTTTCAAAGGCAAAAAAAAAAAAACTGACAGGGTTTCCAAAAAGAAATTAGAGCAAAAGTCGCAGCATTCCAGTGACTTTAATGGTAAATCTTTCAACATATGCTAAGTACGGAAAGCAGGCCATATTTATTATATGATGCGTGTCCACATAGTGGCAATATAAGTGCATGCAATGGGAGATTTTTGGCATGCTAACTAGCGTAGCATTCGCATACGAGGAACGTATAGACGGAGAGAACTAGGCCAGAAGAAATAAGCGAACGGCGCCATCACTCCCATCCCGTAAGACGCACTCGCTACCCGTTTGATCAATGGAAGGTGACCGTCTCTTTAAACATGAAAGCTCTATACCATAAGACGGACATGTTAATTAGCGTACACGCTGACCGGGCGCTAATGATTAGTTAAATGACTCGCCGGTGCAGATTAATGGTCACCTATCTTTGTGAGGTTGTTATCCTGCCGTGTTTGATCTTGCCGGTCGGCTGAACGGTTGTATTTGGCTAATCGGTGTCACAGGACAGCAGGAGGTACGCAGATAAAATGCCGGCCCCCTCATTTATCGCCTTGTTAACAGGCCGGCGTGTGCGCTCAGACTGCTTCTTCCCGCTCTCCCAGATACGAGTGTTTTTTTTTCACGACTTGGCGAGCAAAGATTCTTCCAGAACATCTTAAGAAGCACTAACGGCGCCGTCGCCTCGACAAATTGGTGACCATTCATGCATAGAAATGGCTACGCGGCCAACGGCATTGTGTGCGGGGAAAGGAGATTGCAATTACAGGAAACACAGAACGGATAGGAGGATAACCACAGGTGGAGAAATGATAGGTGTGACAATTTTGCAAAAAAAAAAAAAATCCAAAAAAATTGTCGCTAGTCTACTTTAGGGGACCCAGCAGGAAACCTCAGAGAACAGTTCTCCAATCACAGCACTTGCTATAATGCGAAGCGTTGTAATTGGTCAAATAGTGTGGGTGTAGTTTACTACAATCTATTGGAAACCTAAAAGTTGGCTCGCCCAATCCCGTTAGCAGAATTTCCCTATGAGATTTCCCGCTGGGTCCCCTTCAGTAGACTTACAACCCAATTTCCCCCCCCCCCATTTAAGTTAAATGTCAGGAGTAAAAGCCGCGTCTCACTAGCTGCATTTTCGATGTGCTTTCTGATCGTCAGAAAATAACTTTGTAAAATGTGAGCAAACCGCAGTACCAAATGCCTAGCGTTTACCATTGCGATTGCTATTGGGACCAGGGCCGGTTCAAGCTCCAATGGGGCCTCAGAGCAAAGGTAACCTTATGCTCCTTCCGATCCCCCAGCAAATTCAGCCCTTGCGTGCCCATGGGCCCCCAAACTGCTGGACACCCACGCCGCCAAGATGTTCCCCGACCCATGCGCACATGGGCCACGAACGTGTGCATGGGTCTGAGGGGTCGCGGCTGAGGCCTAGTGCCCATTTTTCAACAAGCAGGCCTTTTATCTAGTTACACAATAAAATGTGATGGGTCTAAAGAAGATGCAAGCAGTGTGGATGAAGACAGGAAGCAGCGTCAGGACAGGTGAGTTGTATCCTTACACAAATCGTGCAGGGGCCAAAGAGAGCAGTTAGCGGAGACCCGGGGGGAGTTTGACAGCATGGCGGGCATGGCAGAGCTCGGTGGCCCTGAGGCAATTGCCCCCTTTGCCTTCCCCTGAGTGGGACCTGGCCCTGAGAATGGAGATTCCGGCACCTACTTTCACTCTGGCTTAGCATTATCCAACTGTTCACAGTACAGAGGGGAGGGGCACAGACAGAAAATTGCTTCCTGGAGGTCTGTGAAGCAGGAAGTGGCTGATGAAGAGGCTCTTGACAGGGTAAGTTAGTCCTTATTTATTTGGCATGTAAACGATTTATACTGGTTACAAAAAAGAAGCTGTGTCACTGAGTGCTGCACAGGGTTTTAATAGAATGTGATCTATTTGTAGTAACATATTTTAATGCCATGAGCAGCATTCATTTAATAATAGGCCAAGTGTTCATCAGCCCTTTCTGTGGATTATTTCCCTTACGGCGGAGAAAAATGTGTAAAAATGGTGTTTGGGGATCCAGAGATGCTGGCAGGGCTAAGTCACGTGAAAAACCGCACAAAACACGTTTATTGTTAGAGATAAAACAGAAAAGGCCTCTGGGAGTTCCCACTCACCAGGGGAACGCTAAAATGTCTGACACATAGCTGTGCTGCGAGCTCCGATCCGCGGACGCACAACACAATGGAGGTCAGAAGCGCTGAAGGACGTCCGCTGGTGTGAAGGTCCACAATACAGAGCCATTATCTGACCGTCACCAGCAGGAGCGTTATATAAAGACCATTCCTGCTATGCTTCCCTGGTCATTACTGGAGGCAAGAGGCCAGTTCAAGGAGCAAGATGGAACAGTAATGTATTGCACTGAGGAATGTCCTCTGTGCACCAGAGGAGCTTACACTCTAATGTCCTCACCACCATCACACATTATTCCACAGTGCTGTATAGAGATCATAGATTCCTTCCCTTCAGTCTCTGCACCAGAGGAGCTTACACTCTAATGTACTCACCACTGGCCCAAACTAATTAATCCTATATAATAATTAGCAAGTGTCTCTGCGTCCCTGTCCCTGTGTGTGTGTGTGCCCCTGCTGAGAATAAACTGCACATGTCCCGGCCAGCCGGGCGGGTGTGTGTGCGCGCTGCAGTTGGTTGGGTGCGCGTGCGCGCAGACAGACCTAAAGCCCTTTTTTAAACAGGCTTAGGTCTACTAGTATTACCACATTTATATAGCTCTGACATATTGCACAGCACTGTACAGAGATTACTGATCTATATCTCTGCACCAGAGGAGCTTACAATCTAATGCAGAGCCAGATCATCAACAAAGCAACTTAGGCAGGTGCCTAAAACCTGGATAAAAACTAGGGGCCCAGTTGACACTAGCCCCTACCAAATCTTAAAAAAAGCCAGGTGGCCATCAAGGACCAAAGTGGGTACTTGCCCAGGGCCCCATTTCACCATAATCTGTTTCTGCTCTAATGTCATCACACTGTTATTATTCTTAGTATAATGTGTCAATGAAGCTGTGCACTCGCAGTATGGAACCATGTTCGGGGGCACGAGTGCTTCCTGAGCCTCCCGAGGCAGCAGTTTAACCAGGAGTGACAACGCTGGAACAAGGGGAACAATTGAGGACAGGGACGGCTCTATAGGATCCAGAGTCTCCCCTCTCCATATCTTAGTATCTGACTTTTTTTTTTTTTTTTAAGTCACTCGACATTTATTTTAACTATATTTTAAATAAAAGCAGTAAATTACAGTTGCAGATGGCTGATATACGATAATGTTCAAGCACTTTGAAAGACAGCCATGATGGATCAAAATCGGAAACATTTGATCAACGCTCCCTCCCCCATACAGTACTTTAAACAATCTTTCAGTTACAAGTCTATGGAACGTCCCCCTGCATCCTTTTTCACGTAACAATCCTACCGTTGGTAATCTTGCAGTCTATAGCTGCTCTCTGTATCACATCGGTAAAGATCTTTAATGTAAAGATCATGGTAACTTCGCTCATCGGCAGTTTCCAGCGATTCAGGCTTCTTTTACACTTACTGCATCACCGCGTACCAAGAAGGCTGCCTCCCGTTGAAGGACCAGTGATATCATACCGAACGCAGTGTGACCTGGAGCGGTGAGTCCTGGCACAGTAATGCACTGCAGTGTTCTCCCCAGAATTTTTTTCCAGCCGGATGGCATGAAAAAGTAGCCAGGTGGGGCGAGATAAGAGAATGCAGGGTCGGTGCTTCTGTGTGCAGCTCTGCTTACAGCAGAGGAGGAGGTGAGCCGATGACAGCCGGGTGCTCACCAAAACTATCTGGGTGGAGCGCCCGGCTAAAAGAGCCTGGGGAGAACACTGCACTGCATGCAGTGTGTCACTGGCCAACTTGCGCGTATTTCTTGGAAGTGAAGCATCCTTTCTATGGAAATTAGACCTCACCATTTTGTTTGGATGAGGTCGTGCTGCGACTATAACTTTTTGGCTGCAGTTTGGTGTGATTGTTCAAAATCGCACCAAGTGTAAAAGGACCCTCAGTCTTGCAATGGGTACTTAGCTTAACTTCCCGAAAAGGGAATGCATGTGATGACTGAACCCGGGACCCTAGTGCAAGGAAGTGTTTGAACTTGTTATGCCCTGCAGAAAGTGCAATGGGTTTTCAGCATTAACCCTTCCCTGGCAGAGAGCTGGGGGGGGGTTAGTGATCTGGTGATGGGGTTGGTGTGACGGCTGTGCCGGCAGGACAGAGCATCGCAGGTGTGCTTTGTTCTGTGTCTCTCTCCTCTTTCACCTGATTAAAGGCGCAGTATTTGTTTCACGGCCTGGCTGGAGAGAATAGGACATGACAATGGCGTATTGTCAGCGCTCCACAATGCACCTCAGTGTCCTCCCATCGCTCGCTGACCTTTCATCTCTCCTCACACACAGGCTGCCTTCCAAGTACTCATATAAGAGGCCCTGTCCCTCCCGAAACAAAACCAATTTTTACACCAAGGTGGGGGAGAGACAAAACCCCATTGTCCTGCAGCAGATGGAAGTTGGATGTTACTAGGGCAACTCCTCCTTTTTAGCACCTTCTCCGCCGTTCCCGTCCCGAGTGGCTACTTTTTAAGTCACCGGCTCAGGGAGGCCGATCGCCTCGCGGCCTTGGCCTAATTAGCCACCATTTTCGCAAAGGCAGACATTGCGATGAGCTAATTGAGATCGGCTAAAAAAAAAAATGACGTACGCCGGCAAGTATTCGTCCTGGTGAGGCCCAGTCCGCGGGGACAATAATGAGGCCCATTAATGGGAGAGGACATTAGAATGCGGCTAACGCGCCAAACACAGGACTTAATTGTTCCGCTCTCTTCCATTGAATCAACAAGCTATTGTCGCTAACCTGACAAATAATGGAGAGGCCACGGATGCTATAATGATGGCTCTGTGCTGTGGCCATGTGGGGCCGCTATCGCCTGAAGCTGGAGGTCCGCTTATCTAACTTCTACAAGGTGACAGCGGAGGGGGCAGCCTGGGCCTTATTTCTTTCTTTCACTCTGTCGGAGTAGATCCATCAGCCAATCAGAATGCTCTAAACATTCTCCCAGGCTAGAGAAATCATTGAGAGAAGATGATAGGCCTATATGTGCAGCATAGACAGTGCCTTCTTTAGACAGTGTGAAAGTTAAGGTATTTTGATGGGGAAACCGGGAATCCCAGTGACATACTTCCTGTCCAGCAGGGAGTACGTCACAGTGACGGGCGGGGGAGGGCATACAAGAGGAGTTGCGCGCGCCGGGGGTGGGGTGCTGCTATGCATATGACCCTATCGGCTAATATGAATTGCTTTTTTGGCTTTGTGATGCCATGCGAGGAGGGGGAGGGGCGCATCGCACCGCCTAAGATGGAAAACCGGCCAAACACTCAACAGCAGCCCTAACAAATCTGCCTTTTGCTGAGCTGACTCAATGGGCCATCGATCTGCTGTCCGCAGCACATCGATCTAGATTTTCCATCCTGTCAGATAGATCAAATTGATCAAAATTGGCCGCAAATCGATCGATCGATTTGATAGAATCGATTTCTGATCGGTAGATCGATGGCTGAAATCGACCAGTGTATGGGCCCCTTTAAGGGAAACAGATAGATCTTAACAGTTTACTAATTGCCTTAAATAGGAACTGTCACGAAAATCTTTAAATTTAAAACATATACAAATAATTAAGTACGTTTTGTCCTGAGTAAAATGAGCCATAAATTACTTCTCTCCTATGTTGCTGTCACTTACAATAAGTAGTAGAAATCTGACATTACCGACAGGTTTTGGGCTAGTCCACCTCTTCATGGGGGATCATCAGCATGGCCTTTATTCTTCATAAAGACACTCCCTGAAAATGATCTATACAAAGATGCTGACCAGCCTCCCTGCTCGCTGCACACTTTTTTGGCAGTTGGATGGAGCAACTGCCATTCACAAAGTGAATTTTAACAATAAAGAAATCTCTGTGAACCCCCATGAGGAGATGTTCTAGTCTAAAACCTGTCGCTTCTGTCAGATTTCTACTACTTACTGTAAGTGACAGCAACATAGGAGAAAAGTAATTTATGGCTCATTTTACTCTGGAAGAAACATACTTCTTAATTGTATATGTTTACATGTATTTTAAATTTTACGATTTTCACGACCAGAGGTCCTTTAATCAACACCAGACTCCGCTACAGCAGGATGGACTGTTAACATCCCAATAGCTACTCAGTACAGCGCCACAGAAGGTTATGGCGCTTTATAAATCCATAATAATAATGATAATAATAATATCAGTGGCTAAGTGTAAAGCAGTGTGAACAACAATACTGCTTTCTACAGCCCTAAAACATGCTCATATGGTGCACAGCCTGCTGTCTGGACGCTGGAATTCCATTCTGCTATAGCTGATTCCACTCTTATTTTACAGAGCCCACACACACTGGCTGAATTGGGCTTGCTTAGTATGTAGATTTTTCAAAATGCATATGAATAGAAATATGTCCAATTGTACTTTTTAGATATGAAGTTATAGAAAGAGGACTCTTTGACTGAGTGGTGGAAAGACTCTGACCAATCCTCAAACCCATCCACTTAAAGTGAACCTGAGGCGAGAGAGGTATATGGAGGCTGCCATATTTATTTACTGTTAAACAATACCAGTTGCCTGGCTGCCCTGCTGATCTATTTGGCTGCAGTAGAGTCTGAATAACACCAGAAACAAGCATGCAGATAATCTTGTCAGATCTAACAATAATGTCAGAAACACCGGATCTGCTGCATGCTTGTTCAGGGTCTATGGCTACGGCTAAAAGTATTAGAAGCAGAGGATCAGCAGGACAGCCAGGCAACTGGTATTGCTTAAAAGTAAATCAATATGGCAGCCTCAATATATATAGCTCACCTCAGGTTCACTTAAAGGGTACCTGAATCAAGTAAAATAATTTAAAATAAACATGATGCACCTGCAAATGAACATTACATACTTACCATGCTGTCAGTTCCTCTCAAAAGCTTGTTTCCTTGTAACAACAAACGCATCTAGTTCTGACAAGATCTAAAAGATCAAGATCACCTAACAGAGGCTCTTGGTGTAACCTAGACTCTATGCTGTTATATACTCCCCCCTTTTATTGCCTGATGAAGCAGGATCACACCTGTGAAACCCGTTGCAACATTGTATTCTGAGTATGTCAATACATTTGTCTTTCTTGAATATGACAGTCTATGTGTCTGCTTCAGAGTTAAGTCCACTGCTGCCTCCTTAGCCTTTTTAAGAATGTTATCCTTTTCAGCGCCTCTGTTGGCTGTATACCATATCGAACAAGATCTAGTAGTACTTGTCTCTCCGAAAGCTGAAGGACTTACCGGCTTACCGTGCTTGTGCCGCCCCCCTCTTCGGGCTTGTCCACCTTGGGCTTTTACGTGTCCATGCTCAAGAGGGCCATATTACAGGTACATAGAGCGCTGACCTGGAAGCTGTTACGGGGTCAGCACCATTTCCAAAATGGAGGACAGAGAATTTCCTCAATCACAGTGGACAAACAGGACGCAGGAGAGGAGAGAGATATTAATGAGCAGACTGTGCAGGAGGTAAGTATGACCTGTGTGTGTTTATTTGGACTTTTTGAACTCTTTCAGTTTGGGTTTGCTTTAATGCTGGAACCTGCCACAACCTTACTAATGGATCTGGTTGGTGGTGTAGTCAGGATGGAGGGAAGGATCAGGATAGTGCAGTATATAATTCAGAAGATTTCTGGGCTTCTTCTTGACATTCTCTAGCAGCGGAAGTGGTAACGTGTTAGCTAAGGCCAGTATGGCAGTACACCTGGCCACGTCTTTACAGCCCACCTCTGTCAGACTGCTGTCGGACCCGGTGAGACTGGAGAAGAATTCCAACATTATTCCAGGAAATGAGCACATAGGACTCAATTCACTAAGGGCAGGTCGGTCAAATAATTTAGGTTAGTAAAATACCGCATCCGGTATTTTACACTTTTTTTTACCAAATTCACTAATATTTCCCGCATGTGGTAGAAGTTTGGTAATATACTAAAAAAACATGCTTCAATGAACTAAGCCCTGTCTGGTAGTCTCACCAACTGTAGAGCCTTCTCTTACAGGTCTGAGCATGAGAAATGTATTTTCAGTCCAGCGCATCCTTGGCACCCCTTTAGATGTGCATCTATGCTACCTAGAGAGAGCTCTTGTATGTATCAGTGTACAGATATGCACATCTAAAGGGATACAGAAAAGCCTTAGTAAATGTCTCCTTCTCCAGGTCTGATGTTTTGAAGTCCCACCCGCCAGAGTTTCGGATCAAATGGGATGAGAAGCAGGGCGGTGTAGCTCTTCCTATTGACTGATTCTAAATATTGGTTGTCTGCTGCATCTGTCAACTTTTACCGCATGGAGATTGTGAGTTAACATTCACCAATTCACCATCACTCTCTCCAACATTCATCAATACTCCATCTCTCTCTCTAAAATGCATCAAATCATCAAAATTGCCCCCAACATTCTCCAATCCACCATCACGGTCTCCAACATTCACCAGTCCTCCATAGCGCTCTCCTACATTCACCAATGCACCATTACTCTCTCCCACATTCACCAATCCACCATCACTCTCTCCCACATTCACCAATTTTCCATCACTCTCTCCCACATTCACCAATCTTCCATCACTCTCTCCCATATTCACCAATCCACCATCACTCTCTCCTACATTCACCAATCCACCATCACTGTCTCCCAAATTCACCAATACATCTTTGCTCTATTCAACTTTCATCAATTCACTAGTGGTCTCTTCAACGTTTGGCAATCTTCCATCCTTTATCAATCTCCACAGCTCTGGACTACATTCACCAGTTTACCATAGCCGTTTCTACCATTCCCCATTTCATAGCTCTTTCCAAAATTTGCCAAACGTGGTGATGAATAGTTGGAAACAGAAGCCAATCCAGAAGGATAAACAGTTCCAGTTCTACTTAATCTTTCTCTACCGACTCCTTATGACAAGTTCTGGTTGGCGTCAGCCTGGCCTGGTTAGCGGATATTTGGCCTATTGGCAATTTCCATAAATATTCCAGGACCAGAGTTCATTATCTGTCACAGAAACAGGGAGAAAAAAATTCCTTTTCTTGCAAAGAAAATAAATTCCTCTAATCTGTCTTATCCAGCAAAGTCTTTGTGGCAACGACAGCGGCTCACGGTGTGACACCCCCCTCCACCCCCTTTCCCGTTACTTATTTAATTAAAACAGACACTGACAGAAGGACGTGGATTACTGGTGTAATGGTGCATTTAGTCAGATTAATCGCCAGCTCCGTGCAGAGTAATGGCTGAAGACTACAACAAAAGGGATCTGTCAGGAAAACAGCCTCTTATACCAGGGAAAGGTCATATTATGACTTTTTTTTTTTCATTTTTTAATATACGCGGCCATCGCTACTTCAGGCCATGCTACCGAAACACGAATCGGGATTTATTTATTTATTTTCTTTTTCATTTTTCTTCCCCCCCGTCCGTTCCAGCTACCCCCCGTCATTTGTTATAATGCACTCATTAAAGTCTGCAAATTAAAAAATGCCTGTTGTAAAAGCGTGTCGGAGGGCTGGAAGGATGCGCAATTAGCATGTTACGTATTGTTTAGGTGGAGAGGAGCCTCGAGTCTCCGTTAATGCGCGCCTGAGCATAATGAGAGGGACCCTTTTACAGGAGTAAAGGTGATTTGTGAAGTATGGGCCCATTGTGTGGCGAGCCAGCCACCAGACCGCCAGAAACAGCAGCTGGAAAATCAAGAGCCGTAATAAAGTTATCGGCTGCAGGTCAGACAGACGCTCTCTGTGGGTAGAAAAGAGGCTTTTATTTATTGTTTCTGTATAGAGGAGAAAAAAAGTCACCCAAAAACTACGGACTAGAATAACAGCAGCTGGAGTTGGGGGGGGGGTCATATTTAATGACAAGCAGGAGTTGATTTTAGGAATTGAAGAAAATAAGTGATAAAAGAAAACTAGGCTGTTTCCTCCTCCCCCCCCCCCCCCCTCCAAAAAAGTTTGCTTCTAAAGGGTACCTGCAGCCAGGATAAAAATAAAAAGTTAGATACTTACCTCAGTAGGGGAGACCTCTGCATGGTCCAGCAGATTCCCCAATCAGCAGCAGCCGGAGAGATACATAGACGACGCACTTCTTTTGCGCAGACTGGCCGCGACTGGCTGAAGTTACGAAACCCAGTACCAAAGAGGGAGAAGGCTGAGGATAGTGGCGTGGGAGCGATCCGTGCGCATGAGGCTGGAGGAAGCCCCAGGTATGTATAAAAAGTTTAATTTCTATCAGCTCTGGTTTCCTTTAGGCCCCTCTGTTTCAGCACTGGGACCCTCTTTACAATATGCAACATGAATATCGGATGTTGCTCACGGCTGCGGTACCCTTAGTGTACGAGTGTGGCCGCACAGGTGCAAATTACAGTCTGCATCTGTGCAGTAGCATGGAGCTGCTCATGTTTGGCTTTTACCGCCGTGCCTGAGTTTCTCCATGCTACTGCGCAGGCGCCTGCTTGGCGCAGCCACAAAGATAAGGGGGGTCTTGGCCGGCAGCAGTGGGGTCATGGAGAATTAAGGAAGCCCCTGGATCTTTTAAAGTGGACCTGAACTCTTGCACAGGACAGAAGGAGATATAGAGAAATGCACCCTGTATGTAATTAGAGCATTTAGCCTGTCTAATCCCCCCTCATCTGTGACTAATCACAAGTTGTAATTTGATTTATCAGCTGTGTCAGCTCCTGCCAAGGCAAAGAAGCTAATTTGTAAACACAGGATGTTAACCCTATGTCTGCTTCCATGAAAGCAGGAAGTAGACACACTGTAGGTGTAGAGCAGGATTTGTATCAGCTGTAACAAATAAATGTTTTTTTTTCTATAAAGGTTATTATGTTGAGTACATTTTGTGGGCTCCTGTGAGGGAAACAAAAATATCTAAGCATAACCAGTATTTATGTAATAAAATGTCCTCTCTGTGGGAGCTGTGCATGACTACGCTTAGTAGACCAAAAATTTGCTACACGTTCAGCAATCCTTGCTATGTTCTGAAATTACCCGGAGGAGGGCTGTAAATTAAAGGACAACTTTTGATATGGAGGCTGCCCTATTTATTCCCTTTTAGGGCCCATTTCCACTAGCGTTGCAGATGTGAGGTGATCGCTGCATCGCCTCGCATCCCCCCGCAGGTCGTCCGTACAACCGGATGCAGTGTCATGCGGCTTCCCGTCGGCAGCTATGAGGACTCGGATGCGTGCTGCGGAAAACTGCAGAATGCTATCCATAAATCCCCCCGCATCGTATCGTGCCGGATCGCGTCGCTCAGTTCGCATCAATGAAAACTAATCCGTTGACAAGAACTGGTTGCGGTTTCTGCATAGCAACACGTCTAGTGGAAACAGGCTCTTAAACAATATCAGTTGTCTGGCTATCCTGCTGATCCTCTACCTAATATTTTTTGCCATAGACCCTGAACAAGCATGCCGCAGATCAGGTGTTTCTAAAAAATAATAAATAATAAAAAAATAACAAAATGTATTGTAAAAATAAACAAATAAATATTTGTAAAAAAATAAAATAAACATTGGGGGAGTGATCACAGCCCATCAACAGAGATCTCTGTTGGTGGGCAGAAAATGGGGGGGGGGGGCGGAATCGCTTGTTGCTGAAAGTCTGCTGGAACGCATTCCATGACTCAATGTTTTCAGTAGCAGAACTGTTGTTTTGTTTATAAAAGTATTTCTAAGTAAGATGTAAGCCGTGTAAAAACAGCATTGCGAAATTAATGACAATAACCGCTCTAACTAGAGGAATACATTTACATAGCACAGTGTTCTACCGAGAAATTCTTTCCAGCCGAGTGACATGAAAAAAGTAGCCGATGGGGCGAGATGAGAGAAAGCAGAGCCGGTGCTTCTGTGCGCAACTCTGCTTACAGCATAGGAGGAAGTGAGCTTATAAAGCCGGGTGCTGACCAAAACTAGATGGGTGGAGCACCCGACTAAAAAAGCCTTGGATTTGGAGGGGGCTAACATCTGCCAGGTCCCTAGACTCTGTCCAGGCTCTAGGCAACTGCCTAGATCTGCATTGTGGATGATTCGGCTCTGCTTCTAGGTGATATTTTCACATCTTGTCATAAAATGACCTTTAAACCAACAGCAAGCAATAAAATACTTTTAGGTACTCTTTCAATTGTAAAATGCTTAAAAGTTATTTTACAGAGAAAATAAAAATGATCTCCTAGGAGAAAACTCAGGAGAATAATGGAATTGCATATGGGCAAAGGTGTGTTTGTTTAAACCCTTTCCAAACACAGAGGGGTCAGTGGTTTTTAGAAAAGTGCAAAGGACTCAAACAGGTTCACGCTAGCTTAAAAAAACAAAAAAGAAAAACGGATCCAACGGATCCAAATGGATCCAATGTAATACAATAGGATCCGTTTACGTCAGTTCTTTCGTACGGATGCATTTGTTCCGTTCCAACAGGCAGAACTTATGATTTTGTGGTCCACAATTTTTCCGGATTGGCCGAATGAAGCGGATACCAACGGATGCGGACTGAATCAATGTTATCCTATGAACCGCCTCTGCAGCAACTGCCACTCGGTACACTGCACAGAAGAAGCACCGGTATACAGATCCGAGTCCCATCAAAAGCATCCGGCTCCTATTGCATTGCAGCAGAACACTGCAACAGACCAGTGAGAATCCTTCCCATCTGAGGAAGGATTCCCATTGGTCTGTTGCAGTCCAATGGGGATCCTGAATGCTTCTGCTGGGGTTCCAGTCCTTATACCGGCGCTTCTCCCATGCTTCTACCTCTTCGACCTCTGCATGCAATCTAAACTGGAGAGGGGGCTACCTAATACGGGGGGCACATATGTCTATCTAAACTGGGGAGGGGCCTACCTAATACTGGGGGACACAACCGGGTATCTAAACTGGGGAGGAGGCTACCTAATACTGGGGGGCACATCTGGATATCTAAACTGGGGAGGAGGCTACCAAATACTGGGGGGCACATCTGGATACCTATACTGGGGGGCAGCAACCTACCTAGCACTAGGGGCAAGTCTGGCTAAACTAGTGTGGGTGGCTCCTTAATACTGGGGGCACATTTTGCTACCTAAACTGGGGGGCAACCTCCTTAATACTGAGGCAAAGTCTGCTACTGCTACAGCACCATGTTATATGTTGGTGCTTTCTAAATCAATAATACCTACACTGGGGTTTGCACAATTTTGGGGGGCACCTTACAATCTCTGCCTGTAGTGCTGGAGAACCTTGTCCTGGCCTTGCTTCACACTGTATTAAAATGCCATATCTTCAGCACTGTCCTAAAATAAGGTATAAAAAATATTTACAAAAATTGGAGAGGTGTACTCACCTATATCCTTGGAATAAATGTTCAAAATTGCCTTCTCTCCATTCCACACAACTCACCCACCCCCGTACGCAATCAAGTGACACACAATCGTCAAGTTATTCAACTTGTACAACCATAAAACACGTATTGTGAGACTGTGAAACTTCTCATACAGCGACGTCATACTCTTTACATTTTCTGGGGGGGATAAAGTAAAAGGTGACTTTTTATGTAGCGGCGGACAATGGCGGGCAGTGTGCTGCTCCCCGCACACAATGGTAAATGAGGGCAGATTATAGCAAAGTCACCAGCCCTGGTTTTTATTCTTAGAATAACAATTGCAGAGAAAGCTCCTTTCAGTCAGTCAATCTTCTGTTTGGGTTACAAATCTGATATTTAATGTCTCGCAGGCAGCACAAAAACCACAGACGGGGGAGCAGGCTGAACACAAACCTTCTTGTTAAGTGGCTAGAAAAACAGCCACTACCCCAGCCCAGCTCAACACAAACTCCTTTCAGCTACAAGCCCCCTTGCTGGCCGTCCAAAGTACCCAAAGTTTCTCAAAAAAATGTAAAAAAAAAATAAAAAAAATGCATTTTTTCCTTCAACACTGGATTATTTGTTTTCAGATTTATTTTCTGATTTCTCCTTTTCGGTGTAGCTGTCAAATGATTATTTTTAAGCCTGCCCTACTTTTTTTATATTTTGTTATTTATATATTTCTTTTTTCTTTTAAGGGTCACTTCTTGGCTGTTTCCACACCATGTCATCCGAGATGTCAGTAATTTATTATTCCATACAGAGAGACGTGCGAGGGAAACTTGTTTATCAAGCAATTATCCCGAGTTTATTAAATTGCAGCGAGCATGAAAATGACATTAGAGCTATTATTGGCGCTGGAAATCAGGGCAGCTCTGGCATCTCACATCGCCGTCCGCCACTGCTGCGACATATCGGCCGCTAGGCAGGACATATAGAGATGTATAGATCGCTGCCGCAATCCTAATTATCAGGGAAATAGATGCTTTCCTTTTATGAATCTAAATCAACTTATCTATAAATATAATTGGATCAACTTATTTCCATAACAATTATGAAACATGTTATCTTATATCTACCTAACATCCTATCTATAAGTCATTTCTATCTATGTTATGTCCTACCATAACTTAATATTTATCTCATTTGTAATATAACTTACTATATGTTATCTATTTAATATCCTATCTGCTATGGTAGTTCTATCTATCTATCTATCTATCTATCTATCTATCTATCTATCTATCTATCTACTAAGTACCTGTCTATCTTTCAAAACCTATCGAATATCCTATCTGAGATAACTAATATTTATCTGCTTAACATCAACAGCAACAACTCCACTTGCAATGCGTTTTGTGGGCGTACTTGCTTCCTCAAGCAATTGGGTGGCGCATCTGTTTGTCTAAACTAGGAGTCCTGAAATGTTTTAGGTCGAGGGCCGGGTCAACATACTTCAGACTGCTGGGGGGCCGGAGTATACATAAGATGATGTAGAAGTCTTTGCGGGCCAGACAGTAAAGCATACGCAGGTGACAACCTGCAGCCCAATTGGACAGCAGTGTCATCTGATGTGGAATTTGACTGGAAACCAGGCAATGACTGCTTTCTGGCTTCCATGTGGATGGGCGGTGCCAGCACTGCTATTCTATATGCGGACCACCAATATTTAACGATGTAGCTGACCGCATCTACAAGTAATATATTTTGTGTGTGGGGGGCCGGTAAAGAAGCCTCAGGGGGCCACATTCAGCCTGCGGGCCTTAGTTTGAGGACCACTGGTCTAAACTATGAAAGCCTGGCGCCTCTGGGATAGTTGTCCATCCTTGGTGGAGGGGTGCATCCCCATTATACTACTACAGAGAGCGACTTTTAACTGGAGTGGGGACGAGTCTATGATCACCATCTGCCTATACACTGGTTGCCTTGGTGGTGACCCACATTGTGAGTATTATTTGAGACATTACTCCCTTACACTTATTACAACATATTGAACTTCTGGCGCTCTCAGTCTCTCTCCCATATCTCTTTCTGTCTGTGTTTCTGTGTATTGCATTGGTCCCATATCTGCACACACATAAAAAGGGAACTTCTTTAATTTGAGCACCATTAAATTACTGATATTCTACTATTGGGTAATACGATAATAGAATATCGGTAGTGTTTTAATACTATCGCTAAATCTAACCCTATTATCACTTAAACCCTCTGTCTAGCGATGCCTAATCCTAACCAACCCCACACCTCAATTTCTACCGATATCTGCATTACCTTTGCCGCTAAAAACACTTCCGCCCATATCCCCGCCACCTAAGTATGCACATTTATCAGGAGCCGATAGGGCCTGAATTACCACCTGGGAGCCGCTACAGACGCAATTATTTCCTCAGACACCCAAATTACCTGATTCCCCATATCTGCCTATCTTAAAGAGAATCCGAGGTGTGTTTAAAGAATGTTATCTGCATACAGAGGCTGGATCTGCCTATACAGCCCAGCCTCTGTTGCTATCCCAAACCCCACTATGGTCCCCCTGCACTCTGCAATCCCTCATAAATCACAGCCGCGCTGTGAGGCTGTGTTTACATCTGTAGTGTCAGTCTCAGCTGCTCCCCCGCCTGCTGCATAGCTCCAGTCCCTGCCCTCGTCCCTTTCCTCCAATCAGCAGGAAGGGAAGGGATGCAGGCGGGGACTGGAGTTCTGCAGGAGGTGGGGAGAGTAGCAGACTGACACTATAGAGATAAACACAGCCAGCTCTGACAAGTTGTTTGTCAGCAGCGTGGCTGTGATTTATGAGGGAATGCAGAGTGCAGGGGGACCTTAGGGTTTGGGATAGCAACAGAGGCTGGGCTGTATAGGCAGATCAAGCCTCTGTATGCAGATAATATTCTTCAAACCCACCTCGGGTTCTCTTTAAGTTAGCCATATACGATTCTTCAGACGATTGGTTCTCTGATTCAATCTTAATATTGATCATTTGAGCCACTAACAGATGTAAACCTGCTATCCAATTAGATCAGATTAATGGAATCGATACGAAAACAGATCAATTTGATCGATATTACGATTAAATTGGAGAACTGATTATCTGATGAATCCTATTGTGAATGCTACCTTTAGTAACCACCAAGTATCTATGTTTAAAATCTATCTATCATATATCTACAGTCCTATATTACTCTTTCTTTCCCATACATCCTGTACAATATGCCTTCAGTGCCACTTTCTGGTAAGTTTCTGGCTGCACTGAGCCTCTGGTAATAATTCTCGGCCTGCAGACACAGAATATGGGGCAGAGATCGCCTGGACCTAATAAAAGCAACGAGGTGGCAGTTTTAGGAGGGACAAATGGAGAAATGTGGGGGCTTTTTTATGACTTAGGACTTTTTTTTGGCAGTAGAAATTATCTAAACAAATTCCATACGCCCCTCTATGGAAAACATGAGCCGTTTTATAGCGGGTGATTGCTGGATAATTAGATGCACTGACAGCCCTTATTATTGTACAATCATTGTAATAACATTCCGCCCACTATGACCAGCCGAGGAGGCGGAAAATGGCCATAATGTGAAACACGCGTATGCCCATTATATGATGTATACGTCTGCAGGAGAGTGCCCCGGAGACTGCCAATCTGTGCCCAGCGGTTCTATAGGCAGATGTGTGGCTAGCATAATCTCCTCTTTTACATCATTTATTATGTAGTATTTATATAGCACTGACATCTAACACAGCACTCCACAGAGTATACAGTCTTGTCACTAACTGTCCCTCAGTGGTGCTCGCAGTCTAATCCCCACCAGAGTCAAATGATCTTCATAATCTAAAGCTGAACTCACCTGAAGATGCCAGCAACGCTTGCTGATGAACGAGCGTTCCCCAATTCATCTTCCTACCCACGGGAAGTCAAACAATCGTGGCACTTTGCATCATCGGGGATCTTAAAGATCCGATCCGCCATCGCTTGTACTCACTGCACATTGCAAAATGTCATTTGGTTAATCAAACGCACATATCCACATCACGAGATCATGGTAACGATCACTCGTGGCGCAAAACAATCGCCAGTCATCAGAAAAATCGTGACATGGGTACAAGCTTTAAGACCAATTTAGGGGGACGACAAGTAACTTAGCAGTATGATTTTGGGATGTGGAAGGAAACCCAGTCAGACATAGGGAGTACATACAAACTCCATGCAGTTAGTGCCCAAGCTGGGATTCAAACCAGGGACCCAGCGCTGCAAGGCAAGAGTGCTATCCACTAGGCAACCATGCTGCTCCACTATTGATCCTCCAAGGCTATTGTCCTGCCAACACATCAACAGCAATGGCCACACTCAGGAGACATGTACAGTGTATATAGTGCAGTCACCTCTATCTGCCTGCAGAAAAACCTGCCTCTGGAAGATTACTTGTGTATTATCAATATTTATATAGAGTACTTTAGCTGATTAGTGTAATCATTAATATTATGATTGATATACTGTATTATGATGATTATTAATAATATTATTTCAGGTCTCTAAGTCTGTGGATGCATGAATACACAGACACATAGATTATTTCATATTAGACTGATCGGGCCAATTCACTTTTTCTTCTTAGGTGATATGTTCACATCCTATATAATAATACCCCTGTGTGTCTGCGTCCTGCCCCTGTGTGTGTGTGTCCCTGCGCTTGCACTACTGTGCATGTGCCACAGGGATAGGAGCAGGACAGGCCAGGGGGGGCCGGCCGGGTGGGTGGGTATGCGCACTCGCATGTGGTGGCGATGACAGACCTACAGCCTGTTTTTAAACGGCCAAAGGTCACTAGTCTTATCAATAAAATGCCTTTCAGTCTTCCAGCAAGCAAGATAATACTCAGAATAATTTAGGCAGTACTTTCTCGACCACTTTTTGGTACTTTTTTAATGTCAGAGTGCTGAAAAGTTATTTTAAACAGAAGATGAAAAATGATCTCCAAGGAGAAAACTAGGGAGGAAAAGTGAACTGGATCGGGCCCTTGTAATGACCACCGTAGCATTTTTTAGAAAGTATTCTGCTATATCACACTTAGTTCCTGAATCAGCTATACACAAGCAGATGTATGTGAAACAATGGTTGTGATTATGCGAGCCTCTGGCTTGGGAAAAATAACTGTTCTGACGTATGAACAGCCTTTACTAGATACGTTTGGCAAAATATACAGTATAGGCTTGTATTTACCGTATATCATGCTATCTTACAAAAAAAAAAAAAAAAAATATATATATATATATATATATATATATATATATATATATATATATATATATATACACACTGTATACACACAGTGCTGTCCATAATTATTCACACCCCTGGCAATTTTATAAAGTAAGTTTTAGACGGGAAATGACATAGGTGTCTCCCAAAAGATAATAAGACGATGTACAAGAAACATTATTGTGGAAAAAACATTTCTCAGCTTTTATTTACAATTGAGCAAAAAGTGTCCAGTCCAAAATTATTCATTGGAAAATCGATCAGATTGGACATGTTGGAAATAATTGATATGGCAGTAAATCTGCCAGAAAATCTCAGCAACTGTACCAGGCATTAGTTTATTTAGATAAGAAGGGGCAAGGTTGTGGAGAGCTTCGTAGCAAGATAGATAGTTATGGCTCAGATAGATAGATAGATAGATAGATAGATAGATAGATAGATAGATAGATAGCCAGTAGATATGGGACTGACTGACAGAAAGTAGATAAACAGGAGAAAGATAGATAGATAAGTAGATAGACAACTAGAAGGAAATACAGAGAGAGAAAGAGACAGTAGATGTGGGGCTAATGGATAAGTAGAGAGATAAGGTGGCCATACACTTATAGCATTGCAGCAGATTCGACCATCAGATAGATTTCTGTCAGATGCCTGTCAAGCCGAATCTGACAGGAATCTATCTGATGTGTGCCACACACTAGGAACAGATTTCCAATAGATTTCAGAATGAAATCTATGGGAAATCGATCCTAAATGCATTATTGCACCATTAGATCCAATGCACTCCTTGGGCCATCAATCTGCTGCCAGCAGCAGATCGACCTAGATTTTCCATCCTGTCAGATAGATTGATCGAAATCGGCCGCAAATCGATCGATCTGGGAATTTGGTAGAATCGATCGCTGAAATCGACCAGTGTATGGGCCCCTATAGATAGGACTGTTCTAAATGAATAGATAGACAGACAGACAGAAAGATAGTTATGAGATAGATGGATTTTATTTTCTTTCTGTATAATGGAATTATGAGTTATATGAGTTATATGGTTACTCTCTGGCCATATCCCTATCCCGTACCACACACACATAATGAGGAGAGACATAAAAGGATAATTCCCGTCTTCATATCCATATAGATGGCGGGTGTTGGCGGGGCGGTAGGGGAAGTGTTTGTAGCCTTAAGACACATCCTCGCTGAACACAACACAAATTCCATTTTCCCAGCCAATAAGACAAAGCAAATTGAGTGTCCGTATTGTCTTCCTGCTGATTGCTTTTCTTTTATGACACCTACTAAATACATGATAAACCCCGCAGAATATATTATTTCCCCCTCGCCTCCCCATCTACGTGAAATAAAACAGCGGCACAAGGGACGCCAAGGTGCTTCTCTGCCTGGTATTTACAAGACCTAAAAGCTTAATTGTTCTGTGTAGATTCTGCAGAGGGCAATAGTGTGCCGCCTTCACCTGGGTCATATCAGATTGTAGCCAGGACTGTTCCTGGTTGTAGCAATAAACATTCTGTGAAAATTACTGTGAAGATTACTTTACCCCCGTACACAAGATAGATGGAAGCGCACGATAAATCACTGTTCGACCAATTATCCTGAAGTAAAGTCTGAAACACACTTTTCTGATATTTCCTTCCATTACAAAGTTATAATTACCTGCCGGGGTCTTTTGTATTCAACTCTCCCCCGGAGCCTTGTATGCGCCCACTTCTGGCCCTTAGCTCCGCCCCCTTGCAGACGAGTGCTGTGGTACGTCCGTGGCATTCTCCATCTCCGATACAGAGAGCGTCATGACAATTGTCCGCGAGGTGTATTACTGTAATGTAGCTCATCCCCATCTCTCTAGCTCCCAAAATAGAAAACGCAGAGAAATTGCATGCATTATGTGGTTTTCAGATGGTGGTAGGTTGAATTTGATTCAGCACCCCGCTTATCAAAAATGTTCAACTCTGGGTGACGTTTAGCTATATAGTACTGCTGTATTTTCTAACTATAATGCTGAGGGTGCAATATACTCCAAGGTGTTTTTTAGCTCGGTTCCTCTTTAAAGTGTACCCGGGGCGAACCTCAATACAAAATACATACTTACCTAAGAAAATGAAAGCCTCTGGATCCTGTAGAGCATACATCAAACTCCAGCCCACAGGCAAAATCTGACCCTCAGAGCAATTAAATTTGGCCCCCAAGTGGTTTCCCCACTTTGCATTATGTTTGGCCCACTCTAGACCACCAGGACAGCTATATTGGAGGTGAAGCTCTAGAACACCAGGGAAGCCATATGAGGGAGGGAGGGGAAAAGAACTAAACACTAGGGAGCTATATAGAGGAGGGTGGGAGACACTAGACCAGGCATGGGCAAACTTGGCCCTCCAGCTGTTACGGAACTACAAGTCCCACAATGCATTGCAGGAGTCTGAAAGCCACAGTCATGACTCATAAAGGCAAATGCATTGTGGGACTTGTAGTTCCGTAACAGCTGGAGGGCCAAGTTTGCCCATGCCTGCACTAGACCCTGGGGAACTGTTGGAGGAGAGCCATTAGACACCAGGGAGGTCAAGGTTGGCCATTGAGGTAGGTCCTAATGTTCAATTTCAGCCCACTAAATATTTGTGTTTGACACCCCTGCTGTAGGGACTCCCCACGCTTCCCTCCGATGCCCCTTCAGGCATGGGGGCAGCTGTCCTGCGCCTGCTCCGTGGTGCTGCAGAGTCTCAGCCACACTCAGGCATGAAGAGGAGTGTGGCCCCGATGTACAGGAGGGCCCTGGGCAGTGGCAGAGGTTAAGAGGACATTGATTTTTTCCTGCACGGTCTGCCTCGGGTTTGCTTTAACACACAGAACTTGCAGGTACTGTGCATCTAGTACTCCATGCCGTAACAGGTCCTTTCTCATGACCAGCCCACCATGATTTGAGAAAGGACCTGTTACGGCCCGAAACGCCTGTGCGTCATCACTTTGCACAGACCCCATGATGGACTTTTTACAATTTTGTATTATGTTTTAAAGAGCTATAAATAAAGATACATTTTGGATGGTGCGGATCATATGGAGTACTTTGCGGTTTACCTGTGACTCCAGGGGCGATTACAGCACATCCTATTTTTTACCATTGGTGCAGTGGCATTTACAACTATAGGTACTGTGCATCTAAACCGCAGCAACAATGTAGCAGAGGGGCAAGATGTGATCTGCAGCAGAGAGGATGCAGAAACCTGCGTGGGATTTTAGTGGGATGTTTACATATAGAGAAGCAGCATGATACAAGTGTAACAGTGCAGAATGTGCAGCACAGCTCCGTATATGACAGCCAGAGCAGAATAGGAAGAAGCAGAGGACAGCCTGGCGAGAGGAGCGCAGGAGGAGCACGATGGCCGCCCACCACATTGATTTACAATGTATCACATTAAGTGCTTTATCTGACTCTATCGACAGAGCCATTAAAAGCTCCAGTAATTCTGCTCCCGCTACACGGCCGGCATTTTATGCCTGGGCAGAGGGTGATACTATACAGAGGATTGCTTGTGGGAACCGCCAGAATAAAGACTGGAAACATGGCATGTTATAATTACACACAGCAGTTCTGAAGTGATACTTTACCACTATTGTGTGCCCAAATCTAATCTTTACCCCTATTGTATGACTAACACTAGCCTTTACCCCCTACTGTATGCCTAACACTAACCTTCACCCCTATAATATGCCTAACACTAAATTTTACACCTACTGTATGCCTAACAGTAACCTTCACCCATATTATATGCCTAACACCAACCTTTGCCCATTACTGTATGCCTAACACTAGCCTTTGCCCCCTACTGTATGCCTAACACTAACCTTTACCACCTACTTTATGCCTAATACTAACCTTTACCCCTACTGTATGCCTAACACTGGCCTTTACCCCTACTGTATGCCTAACACTAACCTTTACCCCTATTGTATGCCTAACACTAACCTTTACCCCTACTGTATGCCTAATACTAACCTTTACCCCTACTGTATGCCTAACACTGGCCTTTACCCCTACTGTATGCCTAACACTAACCTTTACCCCTACTGTATGCCTAACACTAACCTTTACACCGACTGTATGCCTAACACTAGCCTTTACCTCTACTGTATGCCTAACACCAACCTTTACCCATTACTGTATGCCTAACACTAACCCTTACCACCTACTGTATACCTAACACTAGCCTTTACCCCTACTTTATGCCTAACACTGGCCTTTACCCCTACTGTATACCTAACACTGGCCTTTACCCCTACTGTATACCTAACACTAGCCTTTACCCCTATGTTATGCCTAACACTAGCCTTTACCCCCTACTGTATACCTAACAATAGCCTTTACCCCTACTGTATACCTAACAATAGCCTTTACCCCTACTGTATACCTAACAATAGCCTTTACCCCTACTTTATGCCTAACACTAACCTTTACCCCTACTGTATACCTAACACTAGCCTTTACCCACCCTTACCATGCCTAACACTAGCCTTTACCCACCCTTACCATGCCTAACACCAACCTTCACCACTAATGTTTGCCTAACATGACACCTTTACCCATACTATATGCATAACATTAACCTTTTCCATTACTATATGCCTAACACTAAGTTTTATCCCCTACTGCATGTCTAACACTAACCTTTGCCCATTACTGTATGCCTAACACTAGCCTTTGCCCCCTACTGTATGCCAAACACTAACCTTTACCACCTACTTTATGCCTAACACTCGCCTTTACCCCTACTGTATGCCTAACACTAACCTTTACTCCTACTGTATGCCTAACACTAACCTTTACCCCTACTGTATGCCTAACACTAACCTTTACCCCTACTGTATGCCTAATACTAACCTTAACCCCTACTGTATGCCTAACACTGGCCTTTACCCCTACTGTATGCCTAACACTAACCTTTACCCCTACTGTATGCCTAACACTAACCTTTACCACCTACTGTATGCCTAACACTAACCTTTACCACCTACTGTATGCCTAACACTAGCCTTTACCTCTACTGTATGCCTAACACCAACCTTTACCCATTACTGTGTGCCTAACACTAACCCTTACCACCTACTGTATACCTAACACTAGCCTTTACCCCTACTTTATGCCTAACACTGGCCTTTACCCCTACTGTATACCTAACACTAGCCTTTACCCCTATGTTATGCCTAACACTAGCCTTTACCCCCTACTGTATACCTAACAATAGCCTTTACCCCTACTGTATGCCTAACACTAACCTTTACCCCTACTGTATACCTAACACTAGCCTTTACCCCCTACTGTATACCTAACACTAGCCTTTACCCACCCTTACCATGCCTAACACCAACCTTCACCACTAATGTTTGCCTAACATGACACCTTTACCCCTACTATATGCATAACATTAACCTTTTCCATTACTATTTTATCCCCTACTGCATGCCTAACACTAACCTTAACACCCTACTCTATGTCTACCTTCACCCCTACTGTATGCCTAACACTAACCTTAACACCTTACTGTATTCCTAACACTATCCTTTACACCTCATGTGTTCCTAACACTAACCAGTACCATTGTTGTGTTCCCAATACTAGTCCATTCCCCTACAGTATGCCTTAAATTAACCTTTGCTCTCTACTGTATACCTAACCCTAACCTTTACTCCCCCCACACGAGCACACACACACACACTTTATGCATAGCCCTAACCTTGACCACTGCTGTACTTCTATAACTATTGTTTACCACTACTATGCACTTAAAGTCAAAGTTTACCCCCAATGTTTACACCTAACACTAACCTCTATCCCTACTATGTGCCCAACAGTGACATTTAGAACTGCTGTAAGACTAACACCGACCTTTACCACTACTGTATGTCTAACAGCAACATTTATACCTACTAGATGCCTAACACTAACTCTATTCTCACACTTACCTTCCCGAGTTAAGATGCAGATTACACACTAACATTCAGACTGACACTAACAACACCAGAACATGGACCCCAGTCCATATGAAGCACCTGAACACGTTGGCATCACCACGATCACAGCAAACTCTACTGTAAAATGAATGGTCAGACGGGACCATGCTCCATGAGGAAGTGATGACACAGCAGGCAGCAGGAAGATGGCAGAACAAGGTCATGCATACAGCATAATGCAGATAATAGCTTGATTTTTTAACACTGTCTTTTTTTTCATAACCTTAATACACAAAGCAACCTGTGCTCAACGCCAGCCTGCTATTGGCTGCTTTGTCGTCATGAATGTTGGCAGTACAAAATGTTCTACAGGCCCAAGAGATGAATAATCACACAGTGATTATTTAATTATTGTTTAAGATGATTATTGCTCTTGATATTTGGATTCTTTTAGGCAATTTAAAGTGCACCTGGATAGTGCTGCATACAAAAGTTACGGCTAACCCTCCTGATATGTATGGGTCCTCCCATACCTTCTGTTTGTACAGCTGCAGCTTCATTCGGTCCATCGCCATCAAGTCTCTCTGCGAGTCTCTATGAAGTGGACGGCACTGCCTGGCCCTGCTTTGCCCTGTTCTATTTTAAGCAAAATTCTAACTGGTGAGCCGCAGAGACAGCAGAGATAACCTTGTCATGCCTCTGACGGCGGTCACATGTGATGTAGGAAAATTAGTTTAATGTAATTTCCAAGATGGCAGCCACCATAAGAAACACACAGCAGATCTAGCCCTTGTGGCCAGCAAGGTGACACCATGCACTTCCTGTTACCTACCAATCTGGATCCTTACATAGAGGACACAGTTTCTCCTGTAATGCCAGGGATGCTGGAACTGTAATCAGGCATCTATAGTCCTTCCTACTTTGGGTGTTGCATGGTGATTGATTGACTCCTCCACTGGCTGCTACCAGAGAGAACAGAATGAAAGATGCAATGGGCTGCTCTTCTTCCCACCGCTCTGCTTCTACTCATGTTAATGCTCTCAGATTAACCTGCCTCCTAACATAATTTGCCTTCATCAGTTTTGGGTTCAGTTGGGCTTTAAGAAAGATTTTAGTATTCTTTTCTGTGTAAGGTAAAGATTTAATAGTGTGCCTGACCCAAAATAAACCGCAAACTCTAAATTTCCAAGCACAGTTCCTGGAGAAGCAAAGACTTCAGTAGCTGTAGTCGTTCATGGCAAAAACCTGCACCAATCAGTCAGAATTCAGCTTTCACTGATGTGATAGCAATATCTACTTGTTAGAGGCTAGAGTGTATTTAAATGGCTGTGAGAAAGTATTTGCCCTGTTCAGGGGCATTGTGACATTCACCTCTGTTCCCAGTCTTTTGCCTTTAGAAATAATGCTTCTCTGTGTGGTTCTCTGAAGTCCCAGAGCTGCTGTATCATCTCCGTAACCCTTTCTTTTTCTCATATCTTCTGGAGTTTCCTTTGATCATGGCACAGTTTTCTTGTACGAGTCTTTGAAGTGACTACTTCGCTCTCACGCATATCGCAGTTTACAATGAGATTTGAAACTAACCTTGTTGTCTTCGATCATCTGAAACTAATTATCAACTACATTTGATTGCTTAAATAATGAAGGGGGTGTTTCGTTTTCTACATGGGGGCTCTGGATGTTGGACAGCAGAAGGATTTTGAAGAATGTATTAAGTCATTTCATAAAACGGTCATCTGAACACTCAGATTCCCTCTGTTTAATATTACACTGTGTTTAAAGGAAACCTTTAGGGTTGGTTCACACGGACCTCTGCCCGGCTTCCGGCGGGATCTCGTTCGGCACCACCGCCGCGTTTGGGCTGATGGCGGGCTTTCAGTTACGGCCTGCGTTTTTCGTACCCACAGGAGACAGTAGATGCGGCAGTTAATATGCGCTACATGTAGCGTCCAGGGTCACCCCAAACACTGGCGAAAATTGGGATCGGAACACCACGTTTACGCAAATGCCAGTAAAAGCCCAGTATAAATACTTTCGAATAGGAGCGTTTAATGCCAAGTCCCGAACGCCGGCGGTAAACGCAGGGCAGACGTCCGTGTAAACCAGCCCTTAATGAAAAAAAATTAATAATATAATGAATTGTACGTGTAGTAAAAATAGTGAATAGAACATTAGTAGCAAAGAAAAGAGTCTCATATATTTATTTTCAGTTAGCTTTTCTATAACATTACATCATTCGGTCATATTTGCAGTTTAGAAACCACACTCTGTATTTTAAGCTATAAAATAGAGCACAGCAGACCCTTTGAACTTTCCTGCAGTAAAACCTTACCGAAAATTGTCTCTCACTGTTTCTTGGCTGTTTAAGTGCTTTAGAAAACAGGACTGTATTTGATCCAGTGCGTCAAACAGCTCAGAGAAGCTGTTCAGATAACAACTGACGTTTATTAACTCTTCCTGTACTGGAAAACAAGATGAAACTCTTTTGAATTCAAGAATTTTTGAAGAAAACCCCAATAATCACCCAAAGTGATTAGTCCAAAACCTGTCGGTTCTTTCAGATTTTAGCTGGAGTGGTCCATTAAAGATAGCAAACCATTTAGTACAAAATAATGAATAGCAGGAGGAATAAGGGGGTATATACTTAATCACACCGCTATATTTCCTCCTGATTGCTGTTGGCCCTCCCCGGTCCCTGTAAAACTCTCTGCACCTCATCTATCTGCACTCAGTCGCCTTTTGGCCACATAAGACACACAGAAAATTCCCTCTCTGCTGGCGAAGCAGCGTCAGGCCAAGGACGGGGCGACTTTCAGGCTCTCTAGCACTTAGCAGGTCCGCCGGGCCTCCCGGACAGAAGACTTTTCACACAATCAGGTAGAAAGAGGCAGCGGCGGCCGAATCACGTCCTATTCACAAAACAAAAAGATTATTTTCCTGACAATGTGAGAAAACAACAGCACAGCATGACTCCAGCCGCTGAAGCATGCCGCTCTGCCCTTATAATATCCTCTGCGGCTCAAACCCGGCTGTCCTCTAAACTCTGCCCGCCGCGCACAAACTTTGCCGAGAGGATTGCAGAGCCTTTCACACCAGCTTCACGTCTTAAGGAGGGACTCTACCTGGTTGCCACTTTATGAGGACACAACAAGCCAGATTTATGTGATAACATTAAGCTGGAGAGAACAGTTCTCCTTATAATCTAAAGGTGGTTATTAACGGCTAATCTCCCGAACAATCCACCGCGCCATCAATCAGCTCGAGTGCCGATCAACGATGAATGACCACTCTATCCATCGTCCTACTGATTTGAATTTCGCAGTTATTCTTTTAGTCTGATCGAATTGCTTATCATTTTTCTATCCATTGATGGGCCCGAGGGCTCATTTCTGATCGATTGCAACAGGAAATTGTATCCTTGATGAGCACCTTAAAGTAAACCTGAGACGTAGGGATGGCAGTGCTTAGGAGAACTCATGGAGAAGCATGTGATCAGTTTGATAAGCTGATACATTTGGAAGGTTCTGATTTGCTGGTCCTGATCATCTGTTAAACCAGGAAGTCATCACAGCAAATCAGAACCTTATAAATCTATCAGCTGATCAAACTGATCACATGCTTCTCCATGAGTTCTCCTAAGCATTGCCATCCCTACTGAGCCACTGCCAAGTCCACGATCCAGCTGGGTTGCGGCCACTGCGGATACATGGCCCCGGTCTCACTACCGTGGCCAGTGTCGTGTTCTGCCCGAGCGTAATTACAAGTCTAATGAACTGCGAAAGCACAGAACGCTCCCAGGACACTGAAGCGCGATCAGGGAGTGCATGCAGCAGGTAAATGCATGCGCAGTCCGCCGTGACTCAGCCAAATTGCAGACTTTATGGGGCTGACCACGGCACAACGGAGAGAGCAGACGGACTACATGGGGGCGGAGGAAGCCCCAGATAAGTATAATTCCTTTTTCTACAATTAGACTAGACCTGAAGGTGCACAGCCTCAGCGGTGGGCTGTAACAGCCATCCCAGAATGTCAGAATCACATAATAAGGAGATATTGTGGAGGCCGCATACAGTGCTGACAAGTCAAATTGATCCAAAGCTGGAAATCTCTGTGTTTAACCTCAGCTCTACAGAGATAATTCACAGCGTGACAGATCTGCGAGAATCCCGTTTCTAATCTGCGGCACCCGGATCCGATCGATGAAGGGATAAACGTGAATACTTTACAATGATCCTCGGCCTGGATACCGCAGATCTGGGCTTCACCTTACCCATTACGGGATAATCGCAGTTTAAAAGCTCTTCATTCAAACACAGCAGCCATCTGTGAGAGCCGCCGCCGCTTAACCAGAAACATATGGAAAGCAGGCCGGTAATTACAGCGCTCTCTGCCCCAATCACTGGCGGAGCCTGCAATCCATCCTGAGATTACCGGCCAGCTCGCAGCACTGTGTGTGTGTGTGTGTGTATATGTGTAGTGTGTGTGTATGTGTAGTGTGTGTGTGTGTGTGTGTGTGTGTGTGTGTGTGTGTGTGTGTGTGTGTGTACAGTGTGTGTGTACAGTGTGTGTGTACAGTGTGTGTGTACAGTGTGTGTGTGTGTACAGTGTGTGTGTGTGTGTACAGTGTGTGTGTGTGTGTGACAGAGTGAGTGAGTGAGTGAGTGAGTGAGCGAGTGAGTGAGTGAGCGAGTGTGTGTGTGTGTGTGTGTATATAGTGTGTGTGTTGGGCTTGATTCACAAAAGCGTAATAACTGCTATCATGGCAGTTATCACGCGATCTCCCACACGTAAAGGTTTGCGCGTGCAAAGGATTACTCCGCTTGATAAACGAATGTTTGCGCGCGATCACGCACGTGTTTCACATGTGTCATCGCGCGCAAACGTTCGTTTATCACATGATAACTGCTGAGATAGCAGTTATCACGCTTTTGTGACTCAAGTCCATTGAATGGATAACAACACCTCGATTCTGCAGTCATGGGGGGGGGGGGGGAATTCACATCTGTGTGTGTCCACCCAAAATTTAAAGTGGGGCCCTAAATAGTACATTAATAAACTCACAATGTAAACGTTGCCCCTTCTTAGGATTATGAAATGTTACCCCCAATTTCCACAGTATAAGTTGCTACTTTGTGTCTATACTGATATATGACTTACATGTATGTCACATGGAAACTTGGGCACCCAAAATATTGGCTAGAAGAATATCAGTAAATGTATCAATATTTTACTATTATGAAGTCCAAATAACGATAGTAAAATATAGGTAAATGATATGGATATTTTACTACTGCTAAACCTAAGAGCGCCCCCTCTACCTGTGCCTAACCCTAACCCCCCCCCACACACACACACTGTATACACACACACACACACACACACACACACACTGTATACACACACACACACACACACACACACACACACTGTATACACACACACACACACACACACACACAACTACCTTTAAAGGGACCCTGAGCGGTGTCATCAAAAAGAAAACTGGACTTACTGGGGCTTCCTCCAGTCCACCTCCTGGCCCCCACTGTGGTCCCCCTGGCGGCTCCAGTAATGCGCTGACTTCAGGTGAAGTCGTGCGGGCTCGCCCCCGCTGCGTACTCATCTCCACATCACGCCGACTGCCTTAAAGTTTTAAAAAAGTATTGGGTGCCGCAATAAATGGTAAATAACGGAGGCTGCCATAGGCATCCATACAAATATTGTTTCTAGTAGGCACCCAAATTTCCTACTATAAACAATGTTTGTGTGGGCGCCTCTGGCACCTGTGTGCTCCGGTGCTGCTTTGGGTCTCCTGACAACCACAAGCTGTATGCTGTCTACCTCCTGCTCTGAATGCAGGTCATGTTATCGGGAGCTGGAGGGATGCAAGCATAGAGCGTGTGGCTGCCAGGGAGGACACAAGAGACCGGACGCTTTGCTGGAGCAGGTAAATAATGCAGTGCTCCGCTTCACTACTCTGTAATGTGGGTAGAGGGTGCTGGTGGGGGAAGGTGTGCAGGTGTTGGGTCCCGTGGCTTGTTGTTGTGCCCCTGCTTAAAGTGACAATGTGTCACCAGTCTTCTCCTTTGGAGGGGAAGGCAGTGTGCTGTTGTTCTTTTACTGCTTACAATGATGCACAATAGAAGCTCTTGAGGGCCACATACAATGGCAAGGAGGGTCATATTCAGCCTGTGGGCCTTGAGTTTGACCTCAGTGCTCAAAATGTAAATACAGCAAAGCCCCTGTTATCAGGCAACCAGAAGTCTCAACTTATCTGCATGCCTCAGGGGATAACGGGGACTGCTTTTTAGGGGTTTTGCAGTGATTAAAATACTCACCGAGTGTCCAGCACCGTCTTCTAGCCTTCCCGGCACTCCTAGCGGCTGTCCGGCATCCATGCACCCGGCGCGGGTCAGGCAACATGCGGGAGCCGTGCACGGAGGACCAAAGAAAGCCGCTATGAGAGACAGGAAAGTTAGAAGTTGGCGCTGGACAATCAGTGAGAATTTTATACTGCACGGGGCGAAGGTTACAATAATTCACCTTTAAGTGAACATCTGTGGTTACCCCCAATGCACTGCTACTGAATATGCAAATGATCTCTTTATGCCCCTGAAAGCCAGGCTAGCATCCAGAACTGCTGGTGTCTTTCAGGGGCATAAAGAGATAATTTGCATATTCAGTAGCAGAGTGTAACCAGCACCAGGCATTCCCAGCGGGTGTCGGATACCAAGGACTTTACTGTATCTACCTAATGTGGAATAATGACGTTTATTGTAACTAAACAACACTAAGGCCTGGTGCACACCAGAGGAGTTTTTTCTGAGCATTTTGAGTTTTTAAATCTGCTGCTAATGTTATCCTGTGTGTATCTGTGCACACTGTAGCAATGAGGTTTTGTAAAAAAAAAACCCATAGCATTACATTGGGTAGAGCTTTTGAAACCTCTAGCGTTTGGGCTATGTAATGCTATGGGTTTTTCTTTTTACAAAACCTCATTGCTCCAGTGTGCACAGATACACAAGATAACATTAGCAGCAGATTTAAAAACTCAAAAGGCTCAGAAAAACTCCTCTGGTGTGCACCAGGCCTAAGATTTACTCTTACATAACTTTCACCGAGGTAATATTCCCAAATTTTTCTTAGGCAGCGTCCCTATAGAAATACACAATACATTTCTCCTAAAACAGATGCAAAGTAACGCTCTCCAAATCCAGCATTTCTCCAGATAGAAACGCATTTCAATTCAGCGGCTTGTCTCTCCATCAGCAAAACTGAACGAAAGTTTGTTTTCTGCTAACAAGTGGCATTTTCTGCCGTCGATTACTCTCAGCGAATCCGGCGCAGGCGAGAGACGCCCCAGCCATCCGTCCTTTGTCTGATTCCTCTAAGTCTTGCCGACATGACGGCCGGTCTGTCCTGCTGACCGCGGTAAAACAGCCGAGTGACATGGTGCTGGGGGAAGACAATTAATGAATAAATGTGTTTTTATGGTCAGCACACAAGAGGGCTTGTCTGAAGTTTCTGTGGCTTCCGTCCAGCTCTGATCTGCTGACAAGCGCAAAAGACTCAAAAATTAAATAGCCCGACTACTTACAGGGGAGAAAAACATAAAAAGTTACTTAAGTCATCGCCATTATATCACACACGATCAACTTCAACACTATCGATCAGTGGAGATTGGCCAAATTTAATAGCTCCCCCGCCCCCTCTCTCCCCTCGTTGGACATCCGCAGCAAGTTTCAGAACGGGCTGACCAGAGAATGATGTGTCAGTAATTTAATGAAAAGTGTTAATAAAATATTACATTATTGGCATCACAGCCAACGCTGCCCAGGTCACCTTGTGAGCCGCGACAGGCGATGGGGTGGCCAGACGGGGGAAGGTGGCTGCTGCCTCTCAGATGGGCAGACTGTGAAATCTATAGCGTATTAAATAAAATGTTTAAATCCATAGCAGGGGTTTCTGACAACCGGGTAAATGTCTCTATACGTTAAAACTTATCTGTTTGCTTTTTTTCCTTTATCAACACTTTCCATTGAGTTTAGAAAAGAAAACGTTAAAATCCAGCGAGTGAGGGGCTGTGAAACAAAGACGACTCCCCATCTCTTCGTTCTTAACTATATATCTTGAACCACTTCAGTACCAGCAGTGTCTGGCCCCTTAAGGACCAGAGACTGCTGGTACAAAAACAGGGCTCACCGAAATCACGCCGCATGAACCCGTTGCTCTCACCGTTCACTGTGATTGGCTATTAGTGATCACAGGGTCAGTAGCCAATTAAATTGGCTCCTGACTGGCTCATGCAGCTCTGCTGTCATAGTGACAGCAGAGCGGGTGGGCTGCAGTAACAGGAGAGTAGTTAGTGGTGAGAGCGGGTGGCGCAGAGATTGAAAATCTGGCAGGGATAACAGGTCCCAAACAGAGCATAGATTTCAAACAGCTACGTCCAGAATCGGTTAAAGAGACATTTGTGAGGGGTCATTAAGTGCCAGTTCCCACCGGAGATGGAGACTCAGGAGAAAAGGTTACTTGATTAAAGGTGCGTACACACGCACTACCAGCAGCAACAACGGGTCCGCCGGAACCTCCCGCTGGGCGGACTCTTAGCCGACAGTAGCGCATGCGTACGCTCAGCGGATCGTTCAGAAAAAGCCTCATCAGTCCGCCGACAGCGCGTACACACGCACGCTGAACGTCTGCCCAGCGGGAGGGTCCGGCGGACCCGTCGTTGCTGCTGGTAGTGCGTGTGTACCCACCTTAAGGAGTTTTCTCATTGGAGAATTTTTTACACCTGATCAATAAAATAATGTTTAAGCCCTCAGCAAGCAAGAAAACATTTGAAATCGGTTTGCTATTAGCGCTGCGTAATATGTTGGCGCTTTATAAATACAATAAATAATAATAATAATAATACTTTCCTATTTACTTTTAAACTTTTTTCAATTCTTAGGTACTTAAAAGTTGGGAGGAGAACGCCCCAAAAACACTTAAAAACAGTTTAAAAGGTGAGAGGAACGTGTCTCAAGATGACACATAGTTTAGGGGGGGTTTATTTATATAGAAAAAAAAATTAAGAAAACCCCAGACAATACGTTTCACTGGAGACAACCAGCTTCCTCAGGTCGGGAAGTACCGCATGGCTTGGAGCGCCTCTAGGACACTTCAAGGGAATATCTACCTTTTTAAAATGCATTGTTTCCCAGCATAGTCACCCTTACATGTAATGCAAAATTAAGATTATATATTTTTATTTTTACTTACAGTACGCAGTGGAGTTTTCGGCATCAGTTGGTGACCTGATCTATCACAGATTGCACAGTGCGGCCCCTATTCAATTCAATGCAACCTTTTTCTCCAGAGTTTTCTCCTAGGTGGTATTTTCACACCTTTTCAATAAAATGTCCCATATGCAACTCACTTTTTTTCCTGAGAGAACATTTTTCAATGTCTTTTTAAAATGTCTTTTCACAGTACTAAAAAGTAGGTAGAAAAGTACTCTCAAAATTATTTTCAGTATTGTCTTGCTTGTTTGTGGCTTAAAATTCATTTTATTGGCAAGTTGTGAAAATATCACCTAAGAGAAAACTCAGGAGAAAACGTGAATTTGATATGGGTCCTTGTGAATAAAATGCCTTTTAAACCACCAGAAAGCAAGGGAATTCTTGAGATAATTTTGATAGTACTTTTTCACCTGCTTCTTGGTATGTTCTTCAATTGCAAAGTGCTAAAAATTACTTCCAAATAGAAGATGAAAAATGATCTCCTAGGAGAACGCACTGGAGAAAAAGTGAATTGCTTATGGGCAAATGCCTTATAAACCCCAAGCAAGCAAGAAAATGCTCAGAATTATTTTGAGAGTACTTTCCCACCCACTTTTTGGTACTTTTTCAATTGCAAAGTACTGAAAAGTTATTTTTAAGGGAAGATGAAAAATATCTCCAAGGAGAAAACTCAAACGGGAAACATAATTGAATAAGCTTGTATGAGAGATTTTGGTCCTTACTCAATTCATTTTTTCTACTAGGTAATACTTTCACATCTGATCAATAAAATGCATTTTAAAGGACAACTGCAGCAAGAGGTATATGGAGGCTGCCATATTTACCAGTTGCCTGGCTGTCCTGCTAATCATCTGCCTTTAATACTTTTAGCCATAGACCCTGAAGAAGCATGCAGCAGATCAGGCGTTTCTGACATTAAAGGATACCACAGCCGAAACCATTAGGAGCAACTCTGCCCCCTCCGTCTTACCTAACCCCGCCTCCAGCAGCCTCTTACGGGTCTCGCTGGAGTCTGCTCCACTGCGCAGGCGCTAGCCCAGGATGCACGATTCCATCTGCGAGCGGCCGCGAGCACTCTGTGCTTGGTATCGCATTACGTCATGCGCATAGCACACCCGGCCGCAGTCTCGCCCTGAGGGATGTGCGCAAGCTGGGCTAGCGCCTGCGCAGTGGAGCCCAACTCTGGCGACCCGTAAGAGGCTGCCGGGGGGAGGGGGGTCTTTAGGTAAAAAGGGGGGGCGTTTTTCCTAATGGTTTTGGCTTTGGTATCCTTTAATGTCAGATCTAACAAGATGAGCTGCATGCTTGTTTCGGGTGAGTGAGTCAGACACTTCTGCAGCCAAATAGTTCAGCAGGGCTGCCAGGCAACTGGTAGTGTTTGAAAAAAAATATATGGCAGCCACCATATACCTCTCACTTTAAGCCCCCAGCAAGCAAGAAAACACTCAGAATAATTTTGGCAGTACTTTTTTTTAGTAACTTTTCAATTGCAAAGTTCCAAAAAGTTATCTAAACAAAAGATGAAAAATGATCTGCAAAAAAAAAAAAAAAAACTTAGGAGAAAGTGAATAGAATAAATGCGTTTTTTTATTTCCTTTGCATTCCTGTCTTTAGTTCAGTTTGCATCACTGAAGAAAGTGTTACAAAAATGCACTTTTCCACAAAGCACTTTCCTGAATCCCGTCTCTCTGACAGCATTTCCCAATAAATGTCACTCTCGCCTGCGGTATCCAGAAGAATAAGAGAGAGGACAATGGAGAGCAGATCCGTCAGCGTCTGCCTCACACATAATCAGCTGGTTGGGAGGAAATAGCGGAGGGAGCGTCCCCGATCTCCGGGATCTCCGCCAGACGCAGCCAGAGGCTCCCCGCGGAATCCAGCTCCTATGATGTCATCCCAAAGAAGACAATTAGGAAGGAACAGAGAGACAGGCCTCCGCTATGGGATAATTACAGCTTCCCCGCAAGTATAGGATATGAACCACTAGGCAGCGCAGGCCGCGGTGCCTTCATGGGAAGATCACACGCCGTAGACACATCACGGGAAAGTCACGTGACACAGACAACTCAACAAGATCACCGCTAAAGTTTCCAATTTTATATTTTCTCATTATAAGGCCAACTCCATGGAAAAGACAAGACAAATAACATTAATTTCGCTCTTTTCTCCTGGCGGGCTCAAAGCACCAGAGCTGCAGCCACTAGGGTGCGCTATAGGCAGTATCAGTGTTAGGGAGTCTTGCCCAAGGTCTCCTTACTGAACAGGTGCAGGCTTACTGAACAGGAAGAGCTCAGATGAGACAAGTTTAGCATGTCTTTTGGGTTTCTATCGCCGTATATGTGAGAGAATTTTGATCACTTCCTGATATATATATATATATATATATATATATATATATATATATATATATATGTATATGTATGTATGTATGTATGTATGTATGTATGTATGTATGTATGTATGTATGTATATATATATATATATATATATATATATATATATATATATATATATATATATATATATATATATATATATACACACACACACACACACATACATATACACATATACAATATTTCTCTCAGTGAAAGTGGAGTTTCCCTTTAAAGGTGATTTTGTTTTTTACACAAACCTCTGCCTCTAATTGCTGACTAATTTGTGTAATGGTTTGGGCCTGGTGAGGAGTATGGATTTACAGTGCAGGACACTGTACACTGCAACGTTACACCCCTGGAACAAACATGCAGCCAGCAGACACACATCTGGCACAAGTATGACCCAGTGAACATACACTTGGAATAAGCATACAGCCAGTGGAGTCACATATGGACCTAGCATGCAGCCAGTGGAATTGCACATAAAACAAGCATGCAGCCAATGGAGTCACACATGGTTAACAAGCATGCAGATAGTGGAGTCAAACATGGAACTAGCATACAGCCAGTGGAGTCACACATGGAACAAGCATGCAGCCAATGGAGTCACACCTGGAACAAGCATGCAGCCAGTGGAGTCACACATGGAACAAGCATGCAGCCAATGGAGTCACACATGGAACAAGCATGCAGCCAGTGGAGTCAAACATGGAACTAGCATACAGCCAGTGGAGTCACACATGGAACAAGCATGCAGCCAATGGAGTCACACCTGGAACAAGCATGCAGCCAGTGGAGTCACACATGGAACAAGCATGCAGCCAATGGAGTCACACATGGAACAAGCATGCAGCCAGTGGAGTCAGACATGGAACAAGCATGCAGCCAGAGGAGTCACACATGGAACAAGCATGCAGATAGTGGAGTCACACATGGAACTAGCATGCAGCCAGTGTAGTCACACCTACAACAAGCATGCAGCCAGTACAACCATTTATGTATTTTTTTTTTATTGTAATTTATTTATTTATTTATACAAAAAACAAATGTTGGTAACTATTGGGGAGTGTGGGAGGTAAGGGGTTATTTTAAAATGTAAACATAGGTATTTGCATTTAAAAAAAAATGCTTTTACATGTAGTTTTACTATTTGGTCATTTTTTTTAATGGGTCCTGTAAGCGAAATATGTACGCTTACCGGAAGTGTACTGAGGATGGGAAATTTTTACTTATTTTACTTATCAGAATGATTGCGCAGCTTTTCATAGAAGCCGCCAATTATTGCTACAGGGACTTAGATTAATTAATGGGAATTGTTTTCCCATTCATTGATCTCCTGGCGAGCGGACGGCAACATGAACGAGCGCACAAGTGAGCGGAAGCACGGACAGCGTTGGTGGCAGTGGAGGTACGTATATTTACTCCCCTAGGTGTTTAAATGAAGTCTAAAGGGGAGTAGCTATACTGTACAGAAGCTGTGAAGTGGTTAATAAAAAGCACCAGAATAAGAAACCATTGTAATGAAGGACACTGTAATAGGCGGTAGTGACATAAACATCCACACCAGCCTTTAAAAACCATGTCAGGGGTTCCTCGAAATCCAAAAAGTATTTGGAGGCTTCCTCCGGGATAAAAAGTTTGAGAAAGGCTGGTTGATGCAAATTTTGCAGAATAACAGGTGCACTGCATGCCATTTTTTTGTTGTGCTTGTGTGTCATTCTGTATAACTTAATGGGGATGTGCAAGTAACCAAAAATCGCATTGCGAGGGAACAGAAAAAACGTGTGCTACTTTCCTGTGCGGTTTTTGAACTGTGCATAAAGCACTTTTTATTGACAACTGAATTCTTCATCAAGAGTTTTGAAGTGAAATGTGGAAGTTATTAATGAATGAAAACAACATTTACCGCCTCCATACATAAACCATCATGCAGAGATGTGTAACCTCTCCCCTCTGCTAGAAACATGCTAAGTTTTTCCCGACAATGCCAGAGACCGCCGTTCTTTACCTAACCGTGCTGCGCTCTCCGACCAGCTGATCTCTACTCCAGGCATGGAGGGCAGGAGACCAACCGGCTAATCTACAGGCTTCACGCCACGGCAGCAGATGGGCTTGGCATAAGTAGCCGGGAGACTTCGTATGTGCACCGAGTGCGTCGCGGTATCATGTTATTCCCATCAGGCGACATCAAAACACAACTGGACGTCGGGGATGAGCTCTGCCTAATCCATTGCTACACTGGATTGACTTGAGAAAGAGTGGTTTGTGCGTAGTTGCAGGCAGCGTGCTGGGGGTCAGTCAAGATGAATCTGTGTAGTCTGTGGGATGTCCGCACATCAGATGCGCAAACATGGCTGCAGTCGGAGAGGTCAACAGATGCTCGACGGAGGAGGAAATCAAACAGAACGACAGGGAAGCGTGGCACGGGCCGCCACAACTGTGCCAAGGATGGCTGCAGAGCCAGGAAACTGGGGGGAACTTCTGAGGCAGAGATATAGGTTTATAGGATTCCCCTGTAAGAGGAAACCGCCATGGCCAATACATACAACAAAGAACTTATACGTAGAGTAAAGGTTTGACAGGTCCAGAGTTAATCCAATCCAGTGGGATTTGTAAAACGCAGCTTTTAATTATAAGCTTTAAAGTATGCCAGAGATCTTGTAAAGTAAAGATGTGATACTTACCCCGGGCCTTCCTCCTGCCCCATAAACACGTCTTGAGTCCCTCACTGTCCTCCCACGGACTGCCGTTCAGCTGTAATCAGCCTTGGTAACTGGCTCAATCGCGTCAGTCTACTGCGCATGGGTGGGAGGTCCGCGCATGCGCAGAAGACCCAGACTGGACCTGACTGAGCCAGTTACTGGGGCTGATCGCGGCTGAACGGCAGACCGAGGGAGGACAGTGACGGACTCAAGGCGTGTTTATGGGGCGGGAGGAAGCCCCGGGTAAGTATCACATCTTTACTATACAAGATCTCTGGTACACTTTAAAGAGAGACTGTCAGCCCCAAAATCAAATTCTATTTACCCACTCCGCATTGCAAGCACTCCAACCTACTCAGAAATGTTTCTGCTGTAATAAATCTTATCTCAGTCAGCCTGGCTCTATTTCTGCCATTGCCAACAAGAAGGAAGCTTGTCATCACACCTCCTACATTCCTGCTCCTCACTGATTGGCTGAGGGCAGTTCAGTGAGCTGCTGAGCTGAAATCTGATCTATGCTGTGCTCACGTGTTTACAAAGCAAGCTAGATATGACAGTGCAGTTACTAAGAGAGGAAAAAGGTAAGGGAGGAAATGACATCAGGATTGGCTTCAGTCAGAGGGAATCAAAATGGCAAATGCCAGGAACAAAATTGTCTTTATGTACTATATAAAATTAACTGATATCAAATGTGGACAGTACAATACATCTGTTATGTAAGTAGAACAAGCAGTTATCTATTTATATATGTGTTTTATTTCCTGGGATAGTATGGCAGTCCCTGCTGCTTTAAAATAGGTCAGTACATTAACGAGCCAAGCCAGACACCAAGGAGGACCGTTACAGTCATCCACAACAGGACGGCCCCCAGCCAATTAAAGCGGAACTGAATACAAAAAAAACCCCAAGTGTTTCACTTACCTGGGGCTTCTGCCAGCCCCTTGCAGCCATCCTGTCCCTCGCCGGTCCTCCACGATACTCCGTTCTCCTCCCGCCAGCTAGTTTCATTACCGTTGACGTGGCAACTGCGCCTGCGCGCCCCGGGGCCACGTATAGCTTTTTTTGCGTTCCCACCCGCAATAGCGCACAGTTTCAGCACTCGGCACTGAGCACTATGCTCCAAAACCACCTGCTTCGCGCCTTTATCAGAATGATCCATCGTTTATTTAGTTTTGCTGCAACCCTTTTGACATGGTTGAGACACAGGAACTAATTACTGATAAATTGGGATTGTTTGTTCAAGTAAAGATAACTTGTGAAAAGTTTTGTGCAGCAGCCGTGCTGTTTCTGGGAAGAAGCACAGAGGTTTGACAGACTAAAAACATAACTGTCTTGTTTCCAAACTCTGGCATCACTTCTTTATGCTGCGAGACTTACAGCTTCATTATATGTCATCTGTCAGCACATACTAAATGCAGAAACCAGCTCCTTCCTACAGACGTTTCTATTCTGCTCACGAGGGAACTTTCCACTATAATCCTAAAGGAGTAGCACAATGGCGGCACACCCCACTTACTGACGCTAATTACTACTTTTCTGCCATTGGAAACCTATTAAATAATTACTATGTGAATCAGTGCCCTATTTGTGGTAATGATAGATTTTACACACTTATGTTTCCTTTCATATTTGTGTGCCCTTTAAAAAAAGTTAGGAGAACTTAGAAAACCATAAAGAAGGGAGGTAGTGTGAGGCCAGGATACGGGGGTGGAGGAGGCGGCCCTGTAATGGGGTCCTCTGACCTCCTGGGAGCAGAGACGCCCCCCACTGTGCACCTGCTGGACACTCTGCATTGTAGAGAAATACAACTTATCACAAGAAATCTGTTCATTTATCTGGTAATAACACAAACATCTGGGCAAGGAGAAGTTTTTACAGTGAAAATACCAAGTTTATGGAAATGATGCTTCTCTTGAAGTACGCTTTTCATTGCTGTCACTGTTCTGGATACTGTATATTACTGTACAGTGAATGAATAGAACATTACATGCAACACTGGATACAAACCACATGCAACACTGGATACGCACTCGCACTGGATACAACACTGGATATTCACTGCATACAACACTGGACATTCACTGGAAACACACTGCATACAACACTGCATACAACACTGGACATTCACTGGAAACACACTGCATACAACACTGGAAACACACTGCATGCAACACTGAATACAAACTGCATACAACACTGGATACACACTGCATACAACACTGGATACACACTGCATACAACACTGGATACACACTGCATACGACACTGGATACACACTGCATACGACACTGGATACACACTGCGTACAACACTGGATACACACTGCGTACAACACTGGATACACACTGCATACGACACTGGATACACACTGCATACAACACTGGATACACACTGCATACAACTCTGGATATTCACTGGATACAACACGGGATACATACTGCATACCATACAACTCTGGATACACACTGCATACAACAATGGATACAACACTGGATACATACTGCATACAACACAGGATACACACTGCATACAACTCTGGATACACACTGCATACAACACGGGATACATACTGCATACAACTCTGGATACATACTGCATACAACTCTGGATACATACTGCATACAACACTGCAGAGGCGCGTGATACAACACGGGATACATACAACACTGGATACACACTGCATACGACACTGGATACACACTGCATACAACTCTGGATATTCACTGGATACAACACGGGATACATACTGCATACAACTCTTTATACATACTGCATACAACACTGCAGAGGCACGTGATACAACACGGGATACATACAACACTGGATACACACTGCATACGACACTGGATACACACTGCATACGACACTGGATACACACTGTATACAACTCTGGATATTTACTGGATACAACACGGGATACATACTGCATACAACTCCGGATACAACTCTGGATACATACTGCATACAACACTGCAGAGGCACGTGATACAACACGGGATACATACAACACTGGATACACACTGCATACAACACACAATACATACTGCATACGACACTGGATACACACTGCATACAACTCTGGATATTCACTGGATACAACACGGGATACATACTGCATACAACTCTGGATACATACTGCATACAACACTGCAGAGGCACGTGATACAACACGGGATACATACAACACTGGATACACACTGCCTACAACACACAATACATACTGCATACGACACTGGATACACACTGCATACAACTCTGGATATTCACTGGATACAACACGGGATACATACTACATACAACTCTGGATACAACTCTGGATACATACTGCATACAACACTGCAGAGGCACGTGATACAACACGGGATACATACAACACTGGATACACACTGCCTACAACACACAATACATACTGCATGCAGCACTGGAAACATACATCATTCAACACTAGATATAGACTATATAGAACACTGGAGAGGACAATGCACAGAAAACTAGATAAAATATCGAATAAGACACTGAATATAAAACTAAAAAATAGCATTTGAAGCACACTGGCTAGAACACTGAACATGAAAATGGACAGAACACAGAATAGGACACTGGACAAAACACAGAATAGGACAATGGACAGAACACTGGATAGGACTCTGGACAGAACACAGAATAGGACAATGGACAGAACACAGAATAGGACAATGGACAGAGCACTTGATAGAACACTGACTATAACACCAGACAGAACTGGACATGATACTAGGATATTAGGAAGCTGGATAGCACACATGTAAAGGTACTGGACAGACCACAATACACTATACTAAGACACGCAGCATTCCCTGCATGGCTCTGCACAGTGTGAGAATGAATCCTGCTGATGACAGACATCACAGGCAGAGCTTTTAGGATCCAGATGTTTTGCACACACAGTTCCTGGAGATGATAATGACATTATATTACCAGCCACTAACATTCTTATGTCGGGAGGAACTGACAATCTCACCGTAACACTTGGCGGCGTGAACTTGTCAGATTTAATTATTTACTTGTCACAAGTTAAAAAACCTTGACAAACATTGTCTCGGCTCGCCGTGTCACCATTCCGCTACGCCCTGCCCCAATCCGCTAGTATGAGAGGCCTCGGGGGAGCCTCCCAAAATAGCCAAAAGATTGGTTGCAGTAGCATCAGGTACGGAGTTCTGTAATGAAATATTATAAGCCGTATGAAAAGGAAACATGATTTTTTTTTTAATTTACATAGTGTGAAGATATATGCTGCTATAATTTACAGGCCCCTCTAGATGTCTAGCATCCAGAACTCCAAAAGGGTCTTTCATGACCCTTTCAGGTAAAAATCTAGGTGTCCCATGATGTCAGCATCCTCCCCTTCAATGGTTGGCCAAAGTGGAAGTTTTTTTTAGGTGACGCTGTTGTAAATCCTGCACTGAGGCACCCCCTCTCATCCTCCCGCCTCCCTTCTCCATAGAACAAAGCTTGATATGTAGCACAGCCAACAGGAATAGACAGTCACCCGAAATTATCACGTATGATCGTTTAGGATGACAGAAATTTCAAATGTGTATGTAGCTTAAATCTCATCATATCGCATGTCACCTCGGGCACTCTTTCAAGGAATCCGAAGGCGAAAATCTTAATCTATCTTACCTGGGGCTTCTTCCTGCCGGCAGGTCAACAATCTTTATGGGCAGCCAGAGGGACACCGAGGAGGACCAGAGCTGCGGAGAGGAATCGAAATGACTTCTAGGGGCTGAAAGAAGCCCCAGGTAAGTAAAGATATATTAAGATGTTCGCCTCAGGATTCTTTTAAAGAGTACCCTAGGTGACATGCGACATATATCAGAGCCGGATTAAGGCTAAATGGGGCCCTAAGCAAAGTAACTGATTTGCCCCCCCCCCCCCCCCCCATCATGTCGTAATAGAATCAGAAGATGCAGCTGCACAGCAACATGCCGCACACACCGGGGCAGCTGAGCTACTGGTTGCTATGGGCAACAGCTCGCTTTCCTCTGTGGGTGCACAATGCAGGGAGTAGCAGCGGCAAAATGCAGAGTGAGAGACTAATTAATTACATCCTCACACCTACCAGCATGATGTTTGTAATTATATCCCCTTGGGTTCCTTATATTTCATTGCATTGTGCTGAATCAAGCTGCCGACTTTGGAGAAAAGTCATCCTGTGTAATACAATGTAACTATGGAAATATGCATATCATTTTGAAGCTTTCTTTCTCCTCTTTCCAATGATAGATAAACTGCTACCCTGAGCCTTTTAGTTTTCACTCTTTTCGCGATCGAAATTGCCGCAGCCGCGATTTCGATCGCGAAAATAGCGAAAACTAAAAGGCATAGGGCGGCGGTTTATATATCATTGGAAAGAGGAGAAAGAGAGCTTTAAAATGATATGCATCTTTCCATAGTTACTGCACTGCTCAGAGTCACTTTAACCAGCCACCGCTGACAGGATGGCGAGGGCTGGTTTATGTGCTGATGGGGCCCCTTTGACTCTGAATGGGGCCCCAAGCGACTGCTTTTGTTGCCTGGTCGGTAATCCGGCCCTGACATATATGTATGTAAAGTGCCAAGCATACAAATATCTAGGCTGAGTTCCTTTTCTTCTTTTTCATCCTAAAGGGTTAAGCATTAGGTATGGAAGTAACAGCTTCTGAGTGCAGGGGACAAATAAAGGTCAATAGTTCATCTACTTTAGCTCTAGGACTCTGATACTGTGTGAAAGACTGTTGCGTTCATATGACACCACATAACATTAAACCTACTTTTTTAGCTTTTAAAAAGAAAATAAAACTGTAGGAGTCTTTAAAAAAAAAAAAAAAGGTCACTTTCAGCAGTAGGAGGATAGAAACAATTGTCTATCTCAAAGAGAACCCGAGGTGAACTTCAGAGAGTCAAGAATCAAATACTTATCTAATGGCCCATACTCACGGGAAACTTTTTTGGCCTGTCGCCAGCACACGTGAGCGTGTGCGCGACAGGCCGGCGACAGCTCCTCGCCAGGTCCCTCCGCGTACACACACGGAAGAGGGACCAGCGGTACGACGGAAGCTGTCGCCGAAGTTCCTCCTCCCCCCGCCGGAAGCGCCGTATTCTTTATGTAGGTTGCTGTCGTTAGTCCGCGTACTCACGCGGACTAGCGACAGTTGCGGCGGCAACTGTCGCCAGGCGATTGAGCGGTTCAATCGCCGGGCGACATCAGCGACGAGCGACAGTTCGGGGTGCGCGCCTGTGCAACGCCGCATACTCACGGGCGACCTGTCGCCGCAACACGCGCGCGCCGTGTGCTGTGGCGACAATTGTAGCCCATGAGTATGGGCCATTAAGATCCTGCAGAGGCTTCCCATGCCATCCTGCAGACCTTCGCTGCTGCCAAGGACCCTCCTGCACATTGTGACTGCACTCCTCTTTACGTACAAGTGGCCCCAGCATACTATGCAGGTGCAGTCCTGCTCACGCAGGCGCAGTATGGCTTGCACCCGTGCTTGAAGAGGAGCGTGGCTGCTAGCTTGGAATCCAATAAGAGCTTGTGGGATTCCTTTGGGGGGTCTGAGCTCGGCAACAGTGGACCTAAAGGCGTGGGAAGCCTCTACTGGATCCAGAGGCTTCTTTCTCCTTAGGTAAGTATTTGACTTTTGATCCAAGGTTTGACTCTGGTACAATTTAAGAGCAAAAATTTTACATGGACAGTGGTGGTCCTTTCACCAAACAACTATTACCAGACTTACAGAAAGACAAAGAAGAGAGCCCACAATAGTATAGTATGTCAAAGTAATGTGGGTATATAAGTTCTATGTGTTAAATAATACTGACAAAGGTAGGGTTACCATACAGGTAACCACTGTACAGGCAGGTAGGAAACATGAACCTGACCTCACTCAGGTTCAGAAGTCGCTCTCTGTAGATCCAAAGAAAGAAGCAACACCCTTCCACCAAGAGTGGACACAGTATGAAATAGTAGAACAACAGAGGCACCAAGAAGACTAATATAAACTAAAAGCAGTTTAAAAAGGGAGGTTGTGGTAGACTTACCTCTTCATAAATGCCTCCATTCTGTTGATTTCAAATAAAAATCACTTTATTATATACTACAATGTGCGACGCGTTTCGCAGGTATAACCCGCTTCATCAGGCAAAATCAAGGAGTAATTGAAACGAGTTCTGTAAAAAGCCAAGCACCTCTGTTACCTGACGCTCAGCATGCAAAGCCTTATGACAGCATACAAAAGACAAACCTTTAACCTGCAGGTATAAATTGTGGAGTGCAGCGTCTCGGTGCGATGGGTTGGCTTAGGCGCTGCAATAAATTGTCAACACTTGATGAGTGTTGTATTAATGTTGTACGAATGATATAACTGCCGTTAACAAGCAGTAAAGAGGTAGTGAAATAGCTGCGACTGCAAGGTGCACCTGAATGAGGTCTTTGTGGATTCTTGGCACTAATTATCAGCTGTAATAACAGGGAAACTGCATAACTGTCAAAAGCAATGCCCCAATCTATTACATCCCTACTAAAGACAGGTGAAAGAGGAGAATGCAAAAGTTATGCTGGGGATACACGGTACGACCCGGCGGCTCGATTAGCCGCCGGATCGACTCCCGCCGGGTCCCCGCTGCCGTCCGGATCGATTCCTGGGGATCGAGCGGGGTCATAATTTTCCTGTCGGAAATTATCAATCAAGCCATCAGGAGGAAAACGTACCGTGTATACCCAGCATTAGCCAAATGCTGGGTATACACGGGTCGATACGGTGGCCGATTAGCCGCTGGATCGACACCCGCCACGTCCCCGCTCGTCCGCGTGAGGCTCGATTGATAAGCCTGCGTCGTGCCGTGTATGCCCAGCATAAGGCTCAATACACACCATACAATCTTGGTTGTTCAATCTTACCACTTTCATGTAGTATAAGAGCTTATCCAATCAATCATTCAAGGTATTTTCAATCTGTTGGCCCTTATACTACATAGATTTGGTAAATCTGTACAACCAAGATTGTATGGTATGTGTTGAGCTTAAGGCTCAACATAAAAATGAAAAAAAAAATAATAATGGCATCATCATCCCATCCCCTCCAGGCATATAGAGGGTAAAGAAATGGAAGCAGCATCAGACTAGGGGCTTGTTTCACTAAAGTGTGCTACCTTGCTTGCCTATACTGGGGGACACCTGTACCTAGCTAGCCTATACTGGCGACCCATGTACCTTGCTAGCCTATACTGGCGACACCTGTACCTTGCTAGCCTATACTGATGGACACCTGTACCTTGCTTGCCTATACTGGGGACACCTGTACCTTGCTAACCTATGCTGATGGACACCTGTACCTAGCTAGCCTATACTGGAGGACACCTGTACCTTGCTAGCCTATACTGATGGACACCTGTACCTTGCTTGCCTATACTGGGGACACCTGTACCTTGCTAACCTATGCTGATGGACACCTGTACCTAGCTAGCCTATACTGGAGGACACCTGTACCTTGCTTGCCTATACTGGGGACACCTGTACCTAGCTAGCCTATATTGGGGGACATCTGTACCTAGCTAGCCTATACTGGGGGACACCTGTACCTTGTTATCCTATACTGGTGACACCTGTACCTTGCTAACCTATGCTGATGGACACCTGTACCTAGCTAGCCTATACTGGGGGACACCTGTACCTTGCTATCCTATACTGGTGACACCTGTACCTTGCTAACCTATGCTGATGGACACCTGTACCTAGCTAGCCTATACTGGGGAACACCTGTGCCTTGCTTGCCTATACTGGGGGACACCTTGACCTAGCTAGCCTATACTGGGGGGACATCTGTACCTAGCTAGCCTATACTGGGGGACATCTGCACCTAGTTAGCCTATACTGGGGGACACTTGTACTTTGCTAGCCTATACTGGGGGACACTGTACTGAGCTAACTTATACTGGGGGCACCTAGACCTGGCTACCTACCTACAATAATCTGCAGGGGATTCCAAAGACACATGGGCACCGTGTGGTGGGCGACACAGGACAGGTAATGTATAAATGCACACATAGGAGTACATTTATACACTGGGGGGTATCGGTGAGGCAACGGACGCGGGCGATTCCCAAGTGATTTTATGTTGAAATCGATCAGGAGTCGGCCTGCGGAGTATGGGCAGCCAACCACTCTCTATTTGATGGAGAGAGATTTGTCTCTTGGTCGAATCTGCCCATCGTCCCTAGATGTATGGCTACCTTTACATTTGTATCTGTGCAGATTGAGCAGCTGCAGCTTAGAAGTATAAATAATCAAAGATTTGGGGGAGTCATTTTTAAATTTAGTTTAGATTTTGTGCTTCAAGCTTTTATTAAACTTAAAATGTACATTACACCATTGCTTGAAACATTTTGGTAAGTTACAGGAAACGTAATTGGATCACGTTTTGCACAGAAATCCAGCAGAAACTTAATGCCAGGGAGGCTGAAACAGACCTGAACTCAGAACTTCATCTCTGCTCTTTAAAGATAAGCAACAGCATAATAACCTTTAAAGAAAAAAACTTTTTTCTTCTTACAGCTGATACAAATCCTAAAATAAATCTCCAGTGTTTCTTGTTCCTGCTTTTATGGAAGCAGACATATTGGTAACATCCTGTGCAGTCAAATGAGTTTATCTGCCGTGACAGTCAGACTGACACGGGGGAGAGGTCAAATTACAACTTGTGATTAGACACAGATGAGGGGGGAAATAGACAGGCTAAACTCTCTAAATACATACAGGGTGCATTTCTCTATGTTTTCCTTCTGTCCTGTGCAAGAGTTCAGGTCCACTTTAAGAAACATACGGAGCCACTGGGAGGAAAACGAAGTCATTCAAGGTAGGGTTACTATCGATGCTCATCCTTCCCATAACCTCCAAATACACAACTTAGTTAATTTTCGAAAGAAGACAAAATAAAACGCTCTCTCTCTGCAACAACTTTTTTGTGTGCTCAGATAATCTGTCAGAGAAGGAGGGAATAAGTGTGATGGGGGAAAAGCTGCAGGGGATGTTTAACTCAGTCTAGATTGTTTAGTAACACCAAGAGGACTGCATCATCATTTCCCATAATGCATAGCACTGGTTAACAGGACACAGGTAATACAGCAGTTATTGCGCCTGTGTTATGAAGTATGTGACCACAATATTAATGGCTGTAACAATTCCTTTTCCCAGAAGAACATCTTTAAGAGTGACGGGCGACATCACTACAAGTAAAAACAAATTATTCATAGGAACGTAACAAATATAATAATTGGGATCTTCATTATCTTCTTTCATGACAAAGCCAGGACTCTTCTTTACGGTGATGTGATAATAGCAGTCGCAGAAAACCCAGGGAATTATTCCAGCTATCTTCCCACATTAGAGGAAGACCCACAACACGAGAACACTTATAAATTAATATTAATAAAATGCACGGAGATGACAAAACAAAGGCGGGTTGCGCTAAAAATTCCTCCAAGATGTAATTAGAGTGTAATTTATGCTACTACCCCTGTGAGGGGGGTTTGGCTGTGTGTCTGTCTGCGCTGCGGCTTATATACTTATAGAGCACCGCTCCCCCTGGCTGTGCCTCTGCTGGCTGGGGCTATAGGTCCCCCCAATATCCTTCCCTTCCCGCAGATACCCTGCATGAGCACAAAATAAATGCTGCATTAACTCTGATATTTGGCAGCAATCCGCATTCAATTAAAAGGCAAATGTTGATCTCGGGGGAGATGGAGGTGTCAGCGGCAGCATGAATTTATACAATATTATCATTAATTGTAATAAGTTTATCAGAGCTAATTATCACTGTTGATGCAAAACTTACATCACCTTGCTGGGCTGTGATAGGTAACATAAATAGATGGCAGAAAAGTACCTCTCTTCCCAGAACTGTGAAAGAAATTGTAACGCAGGAGAGCTGCTGGTCTGCTCTGCCGGAGATCCCATCATCTTCTGCCAGTCTGCACTGCTAGACACCTCCTGTAACACAGAAGAGCTGCCAGTCTGCACTGCTAGACACCTCCTGTAACATAGAAGAGCTGCCAGTCTGCACTGCTAGACACCTCCTGTAACATAGAAGAGCTGCCAGTCTGCACTGCTAGACACCTCCTGTAACATAGAAGAGCTGCCAGTCTGCACTGCTAGACACCTCCTGTAACACAGAAGAGCTGCCAGTCTGCACTGCTAGACACCACCTGTAACACAGAAGAGCTGCCAGTCTGCACTGCTAGACACCTCC